>NW_027185771.1:35557125-35575065 GCF_028583685.1 Petaurus breviceps papuanus
TGGGGGAAGAAAGTATAAGGGCTCCCCATTTCTTGTTCTTGCTGGACTCTTAGGAACCCATTTGAAGTAAGATGGCTGGAAGAATGATGGGAGAAGGGGAAGTGAAAGGTTTCTGTTGAATTCAGTGTCAGGTCAAGGACATTGTTATTTACCTCAAGAATATTCAACTACTGGGGTAGCTAGGTGGCTCAGTGAATACCGGCCTCAGACACTTGACACAATTACTAGCCATGGGACTTTGAGCAAGTCACTTAACTCCAATTGCCCTGCAAAAAAAAAAAAAAAGCAAAAAAATAAAAAGAATATTCAACCAGTGTTTGAAAGTTTTGCTATGTCTTTAAAGCAGTAGGCGTCTGAGTGGAAGCTATAAAGATCTACTTGAAGATCCAGATTATCATTCATTGATATATTGATTCACTGTACAAACCTTATGAAGTATCTAAACGTCTCCTTTGTTACAAATCCCAGTGCATACTGGAATAGTTCCAAATATAAACAAGACCCGCTATCTGCCATCAAGCAGAGCCTAAAACTTGGATGAGGCATGTACTCAGACCAATATCATAAATTAGAATATCAAAAATTCAAAAGAGGACTGGAAAATACTTTGAGATTAGATGAGGGAAAATTTCCTTGGGCTGAAACAGGAAGGAAGGGATCATGGAAGACTTCACAGAGAACATAATATTTTCAGCTAGACCTTGAATGACAGATAGGATCTCAATAGACCAGAAAAAGGAAAGGTATTTCAGGAATGTGTGGAGAAAGTGAGTGGGAGATGTTTGGAGTAAGTCAGGTAATCTGCTTTGGCTGGAACACAGAGTAGGTTGGGATCAGCATGGAAACATAGGTTGAAGTCAGTCTGGAGAGGTTATGCTAGGTTAAAGAACTTAAACTTTATTTAGCAATCAATGGAGTCATTAAATGATTTTGAAGAGTGGAGTATGACCTGATCAGACTGATGGATTAGGAATAGTAAGGTCATGTTATTATAACATTTCTACCTTATATCAAGGTAGCTAGGTGGCACAGTGGATAGAATGCCACCTCTGGAGGAGGACTTGAGTTCAAATCCAGCCTATGATACTTACTGGCTTTGTGAACCTGGGCAAGTCACTTAATCCTGTTTGCCTTAATTTACACACCTGTAAAATGAACTAGAGAAGGAAATGTCAAACTACTCCAGTATCTTCCCAAGAAAACCCCAAATTGAGCCATGATGAGTCAAATATAACCAAAAACACCTTGTATCATATTTATTTGTTCAAATTTCTTATAACCTTTTTCTTAATGTAAGCTTCTTGAGAGCAGACATTGTGTTGTTGTTGTTTTTTTTGGGTGTGTGTGTTCCTGTGACTTTATATCCCTAGCTCCTGAACACAGGGCTTTAAACACAACAGGTGTTAAGTAAATATTTGTTGAATTTAAATTGAGGATAATTCTAATAATTAATTGTTGAATTTGGGGAACTATAGATTAAGTGGAAAAGATATCTTATGATTGTGTCTCAAAAAAATTCACATTTTTAAAAGATTTTTTCAAGAAAAAATATGGTATCTAGATGTGCTTTTCATGAAAGGATGAATAATTTGAAACAGTTCAATTCATGAAAATCAAGTTTCTTTGATGGAGATGCTATTTCTTTGGATTGATCTAGGGAGCAATTGTAGTCACCACTGCAGTCACCATGATTCAATGCCATTTCAAGGAATGTAAGTGAGCCACTGTTCCCAGTGAGACAAGTCAAGTTTATGGCTAACTTGGCAGCATGGACCAGCATTTTTATACAGAATGTTCCCATCTTTCTCCTCATAATATATCACAGCCATAAATTAAAAAAAAAATGTCCCAAGATCAGAGGTGACGTCATATAGAAGGCTAATTAACATACCTACAATCTTACATTATAATGAAATCTCAATGGTATTTAAATTTTTATTAAGGTCACTATGACATATGGGTAAAAACCAATGATGCTAGAGACTTCTGTCTCAAAAACAACCATACTTAGTAGATGCAATAGAGTCTTGTTGGAGATCATGGGAAAATGACAGAACCCAATTTACCTTTGTATTTAAAAACCTATCATCAAAATGGCTTATATTACTTATGGTTTGCAAAGCATGTTCCTCTCAGATGTTCAGTATATCAGCTTCCCCTTAATCTCACACATTGTTTTGTTTTGCATCTCACTGATGCACCTATCCTGCAGTTTGGGGCTTTATCGTAATCTGTTTTGTCTTATTCCCTTAATAGATTTCAAACTCTGAGAGTTCAAGGAGTTTTTATACCCTCCATGCATCATGGTCATCTGTTTGTATCTTATTCTCCTACAAGGCTCAGAGAGTGGAGAGTTTCCACCACTTACCTGCACTTTCATGAATCCCAGAACCAAACACAACACTCTGCACACAGTACGCAATTGTTATCTATTTTTTAATGACTAAGTGAATGTATGTATGTTGTATTATACTATTCTGCAAAGGACATTGGGGCATTTCCCCAAGAGCTTGGCACTATGTTTCACAGAGTCAATGCTGAACCAATGTTTACTGAATGAGTGAATTTCAAGTACAATTTTATGCCCAGATAATCCAATATAACAGAAATATTCAAAACAACCCTTAAGGTGGCAAACTTCAACCTTGGAGTCAATTGAGAGGATAAAGATGGGCAGTGACTTTACAACAGTGATGATTTACCATGGTGCCATGGAAACTGTGTTAGATCTAGGACACCTGGGTCAAATGCTAGTTCTGACAGCCCCTCATTATGTGACTTTGTATATGTCACTTTCAGTCTTCATTAAGGATAAGCCCCTGCTGCATAAAACAGAAGCTATCCATACCCAGATGGGGGATTGTTATGTGCTACTTTTTCCAATGGGATTCCACAGACTGGTAGCATCTTACTTAGGGGACAGAGTCTGAACACCTAGATTCTCATCCTGCCTCTTCCAATAACTCATTGTCTGACTTTCAGCAAGTTGCTTCCTATCTCTGGGTTTTAATTTCCTCTTGTAAAAATTAAAGTGATTGGATTATTCCTGTCACCATGACACAGTATTCTTTGTCTTAAGTAGTACTTGTACACTGAATGTTTAAGCGGACTACTTTAGAGGAGAGCTAGGAGACCAGGGCTTGGGTTTAGGACTGCAAGTTAAGTCCCAAATAATGGGACCCATTGAGATTAAATTATTAATGATTTCTATAAGTATCTATAAATCATTTCTAACATCGCCAGATCTCAGTCTTTTCAGTTTATGATTGGTGTCCAGAAAGGCTTTAAAAGTTTGAGAAAGAGAAAAAAATCTATCAATCTATCTATTGATCTATGTACATCTCTCTGTCTCTGTCTTTTCTCTCACTCTGTTTCTCTTTCTTTGTCTAGAAGATTTCATGACTATGGTTAGTTACCAAGTAGTAGTGATTTAGGATGATAGTCTGGAATTATTGGAAGATCTAGGAGAACAAAGCACCTATTTCTGTATTCTTACATCTTTCTGCTCCTACCCCTATGCCACAAAGGAGTAGGGAAACAATTTAGTAATCTTCTAGTCCAACCCCATTATTTTGCAAAGAAAGAAACTGAGGTCAAGCCAATTAAAGTCCATAAGCATTTATTAAGTGTCTATTATGTGGCAGGCCCTGGGCTAAATTCTGGGAATACAAATAGAAGTAAAAATACAGTCCTTGTCCCAGAGTAGCTTTCATTCTAATAAGGGAAGACAACACATAAAAGGAAGCTGAAAAGTTGGGATTGGGGGAGGTACCCTTGAGAAGGGTGGTGGAGAAAGAAGTGGGTTGTGTCAGGAATGGGACCCAGGGAGGAATGAAGGAGTGAAAATAGCTGGTCTGGGGATGGGGAGATAGGAGAGGGCAACTTCCTTAAAATGGAATTTCTTCGAGGAAAAGACCAGTCAGAGGAAGGGGCCAAAGGGGTGAAGAGATCTCCCAGCATGAGAAAGCTGTAGGAACAGAGGGAGGTTCTAAGATGAGAAAGCTTCTAGGACATTGTCTAAGGCCCCATAGCTGGTACTGTAAGAGACAGAGCTAAGTTTTGAACCCAGGTTCCAATGATTCCATATTCTGTAAACTCTACTCAATACATTAGCAATAGCAGTTCTAATAGCATTTCTATAGCACTTTACACATATTATATCATTTGTTTATAACAGTAACCCTGTGTAGTAGATGCTATCATTATCCCCATTTTACAGATGAGGAAACTGAGGCTGAGAGAGGTTGAATGATTTGCCCAGTGTCATACAGCTAGTTGGTCTCTGAAGCAGGATCTGAAATCAAGTCTTTCCAATTGAAAGTCCAGTGCTCTGGCACAGTCACTGTGCCAACCAGCTACCAGCAGAGATAGAAAGAGGCTTGGGGAGAGAAATGGGTGGACAGAACAAGAAGACACTTGTCTTTCCAAATAGGCCATTAGCCTTATTCTTTGAGGCCACACTTTGAAGGTAAACTTTCATGAGTAAGTAGAAGGGACTTGGATCAAAATGAGGATAAATCTATTCCTTCACTTCCCTCACCAGGTTGTTGTAAACCCATAAAGTGCTATAGAAAAGAAAGCCAGTCATCTGATTAAAGCTCCTCATGGAATAGACAGGTGAGGAAAATGAAGGCTAAGGAAGCATTTTGCTCAGAGACACACAGCTAGTAAGAAGCAGAGCTAGAACTTATGTTTTGCTAGGTTGGTAAATGCGTCATGACACAAAAAGGGTTAAGAACATTTATTCTAGGATAACTCTCAGGTGCCTTCTATCCTTAAATCTAGGGCTCTGGATTACAGCCAGGTGACACAGTGACTACAGGAACAATGCTGCAGTCAGAAAGACAAGAGTTCAAATCTTCCCTCAAACATTTACTAGCTGCAAGACACTGGGTGAATCATTTAGTCTCTGTCTCAATTTCCTCAACTATAAAATGGAGATAATAATACCACCTACCCCCCAAGAGTTGTTGTGAAAATACAATGAGAAATATTTGTAAAGTACTTTGTAAGCTGTTAAGCACTAAGAAAATATTAGCTATATTTAATTATCCAAATTAGGTATAATAATCCATTTAAATAATGTAGGGTTTTGTTAACCTTAAAATATAGCTCCCAGTAATCTTTCTTATCCATGAGGGAAATAGGGTATGATAATTGTATTTCTTCTATTACATTTTGTCTTAAAATTGTAAAAAATTCCGCAAAACTAACTCTTACCCCAGTATAGAGGTTTTTCTGTTCTTCATAAGAGCACAGTACCTAAAGCAAGACTTGGGGTGATTCCTTCTGGCATTTCCACCCAACAAGGAACAAACAAGGAAACAAACAAGCAAAACTCTCAGGACTGGCAGAGCAGTATGGTGGTAAACAGGTAAAGATAGGACTTTTTCCCCAACCAAACTCATGAATGCCTTGAAATCTATCCATGGACTGTTGGAGGGCTGTTGACCCCATTTTAAGAACCCCTGTTCTTTAAGAGGGAGGTGGCTGATAATACCAGTGACATGTCTGCTATGACACTAGTCTGGGTCCTCATTACCACTTGCCTGGACTTTTGCATCAGACTCCTAATCAGTTTCCCTGAGTTTACTTTCTCCATTTCTGCTCACCCCCAAATCATTCTATCTCACAGCCAGTATTCTGATTATTTACTGCTCTGATCAAAATTCTAGAAGTCTGACTACTCTGACTGACTTTCAAGGTCCTCCTCAGTCTCATGATACTTTATCTTTCCAGTCTTACCTAATATTTTTTCCCTCTATGTGTTCTATATTTGATTAGGCAACTCTTGGTTCCCAGAACAGGTTCTGTTCTCTCCCATCTCTGTGCTTTGGATCAAGCTGTTTCCCCAAGCTTAGAATGTCTTCTCTCAGCTAGGTGATTTCATTGGTATAGGGAACTTGAGGTAAGGGAATTCCTTCTATTAAGTCAAAATCAGCATCTGCTAGACTTGCTTGGAGAACTGGGGGTAAGAGACTTGCCTAGAGTAAAAAAAGCCAGTCTTCGTTGGAGGTAGAACTTGAATTCAGGTCTTTCTGTCTCAAAAACTTGCTCTCTATGCTACCTCTCATTTAAAGCCCAACTCAAATGCTACCTATGTCACAAAAGCCTTTTGAGTTTCCTTCTGCTCACTATAATGTTTTCCCTCAAACTCAACATAACATTTTGTCTCCACCTCCGTAATATATCACTATGCAATACTCTATATTACAGCATTATTTGTCTTTTCCACCTACCAGATTAAGTGTTCTTAAACTGGAGTCTACCAACTCCCCAAGGGGTCCATAGATAGAATTAAGGTGGAGGGTGGCCATGAACTTGAATGGGAAGAAAAAATAAATTTTTCTTTCCATATAACTGATTTCTTTTATAATCATGTGTACTTTGTCATCTTTGTTGTTTGGTCATTCAATCATATCTGACTCTTCATGACCCTGTGTAGAGTTATCTTGGCAATTTACTAAAGTGATTTGCCATTTACTTCTCCAATAGATTAAGGTAAACAGAGGTTAAGTTACTTGCCCAGGGTCATACAGCTACTGAGTGTCTGAGGCCAGATTTTAACTCAGTTCTTCCTGATTCCAGAAGTGCTTTATCCACTGAACCCCCTAGCTACCTCCTTTCATTTCATAGTATGTAATTAAAAAAAATCTTCTGAGAATTTCACAGGACAGATTCCTCAATATGGTCCATGATGTAAGAATCCTGGGTGAGGGTCTCAGAGTGACTCCCCGGGAAGAAATCAGATCTTATTATTATCATTGGTCTCTCTCTCTCAATTCCTAGAACAATGTTTTCCACATAATAAGTATTTAATATGTACTTCTTGAATTGAATTGAATCAAATCAAATTGAATCTCAGGCCCAGGGAGACATTTCCCAGATGGACCATAAGGAGTCCATGTGAGTGAAATGATGGAGAACAGGCCCACGTGGAGAAAGAAAGCAACTGGTGATGAGACAAATGGGGCAATGTTGATAGATTGCCTCATGGCACTATTGTAAAAGAGCAGCCCAGCCCTGGCCACTTTTGTATTTGCTGAGTTCCATGACAGAATTATGACCTCTTTTGGCACAGTGTATCACCAAAATCCTCCTACAGTGCTGCTCAGACCACCTTAGCTATTCACAGGCACCGGATGCAGGCTTTGCAAAGAGGAGCAGAGGGCTGACTGCAGAGGTCCCAGGGTGGGACCCCTCCCAGCTGCACACGCAGGTTTTCCCATGTGAATGATGCCAATTCCAGAGCAGATCTTTCTTTATACTTGTTTCAGTGCTATGAGATTCCATGGTTTCATGCGATCTCTAGTCTCTAGTCATTTGTATGTGCCTGGCACTCTGTTAATTGTCTGGGGACGAATAGAAAGATAAAAACAGCTTCTGCCCATAGGTAGTCCCAGATCGATGATTTTCATATAGATAGAGATCAGTCAATCAACAAAGATTAAATGCCTACTTTGTGCCCTGTGCTGTGCTAGGCACTAGGGACAAATACAAAGAATAAAGTAATCCCTACTTTTAAAAATATCCAGCACTTAACAAACACCAAATAAAATGGGGAATTTTCATATACAAAGTAGAACAGAGAGAAAGAATTATGCACACAGCCATAAATATATCCTAAAGACAGCTTTCTTCTCCTTTTAAATGTGTAATAACTTCAACACGTAACTTTCAAATCTGTCCTGCTTATTTGTGTTGACTTCTAGTTTTCCTTCTGTTTTTTTTTGTGTGAATTGAAAAATGTTTCAATGATTATCTCTTTCTCTTTCTTTCTTTCTTTCTTTCTTTCTTTCTTTCTTTCTTTCTTTCTTTCTTTCTTTCTTTCTTTCTTTCTTTCTTTCTTTCTTTCTTTTCCTTCCTTCCTTCCTTCCTTCCTTCCTTCCTTCCTTCCTTCCTTCCTTCCTTTCTTCCTTCCTTCCTTCCTTCCTTCTTTCCTTCCTCCCTCCCTCCCTCCCTCCCTCCACCCCTTTCTTCTTCTTATCACTGGCACCCTTACTCCATACCACAATCTCAAATAAGAAAAAAAAAGTAAGATTCTTTTGAGAAAATATGCATAATAGAGTAAACAAATTTGTACATTGGCTATGCTCAAAAAAAATATGTCTTATTCCACACCTTTTTGTCAGGTGGTAGATAGAATTCTTTAGTACCAGTCCTCTGGAATCCCAGTGGGCCATTGTATTAATCAGATTTCTTTAAGTTTTGCAGGTTTGTTTTCTTTACAATGAGGCTGTTACTGTATAAATTTTTCTACGGGTTCACTTTGCATCAGTTTATACAAATCTCCCTAGTTTCTCTGAAATCACGCCTACCATCATTTTTTATGGTTCAATATTATATCTATATACCAAAATGTGTTTAGACATTCTCCAATTGATATCCTCTTTTTAGTTTCAGTTCTTTGGTAAGATAAAAAGAGATTCTAGAAACATCTTTGCACATATGGGTTATTTTTCTTCCCTTTTTGAGGTAGATGGGTGTTTCAGTGAATAGAGAACAAGATATGGAATAAGGAAGATCTAAATTAAAATCCTGCCCCAGACACTTAGTAGTTATTGGACTGGAACATTTCCCTAAAAGACAACTTTACAGAAAATTCACAGAAAGTCAATCACTAACATGGAAGTCAGAAGAAGTAATGCAAGGTCACTCTTAAAGTCTCTCTAAAGAACTTTGGAATCAATTGTAAGACATGGGAGACACTGGTACAGGACTGCCCAGCATGGTATGCCCACATCAAAGAAGGCACTATGCTTTATGAGTAAAGCAGAATTGCAATAGCTCCAAAGAAACATTAGGTGCACAGATTTAGAGACTTCACTCCAAATGTGCATACAGATTATTTGTGCCTGACCTGTGGTTGAACCTTCCAAACTCATCCTGGTCTCATCAGACATAGTCAGATACAACTGTACACTTATTCCAACCTAGTGATGTCATTTTGATTCTCTTCAAATACGAAGGGCAATAACCAATCATTGAACTGTGGAAAAGTCATCTAAGTTTATCTGCCTCAGTTTCCTCATTTATAAAATGAGGACATTGTATTCAATGGCTTCTAATATCCCTTTTAGCTGCAACTCTATGATCCTTGAACTTATTGGGGTATTGATCTAGGAGTGGTATCATTAAAGAGTATATATAAATTAATGATTTTTCCAGCATAGTTACAAATTGATTTATACATCAACTGGATCCATTTATAGTTCTACTATCAGAGTAAGCGTGCCTGTTTTTCCACAACCCCTTCAACGACTGTCATTTTTTCATTTTATTATTTTTGACAACCTGATAGGTATGAAGTAGAACCTCAAAATTGTTTTTAATTTGCATTTCCTCAAATTATTAGTGAGTTGGAGCATTTTATATTATTTTTGATAATTTGGGTTCCTTCCTTTGAGAAATAGCTCTTCATATCTTTTGTCTATTTATACATCATGGAATGGCTATTTTCATGCGTGGTTATATTAGTTCCTTATATATATTGGTTATTATACTGCTATCAGAGAAGCATGCTAAAATTATTTGTTTTGCTCATTCAAATGTTTCCCTTCTAATTTTAAATGTATTGGTTTTGTTGGTTAAAACATTTTTAATTTTATTTAATCAAAATTATCCATTTTCTCTTCTGTGATCCTCTCTATCCCTTGTTTGGTCATGAATTCTTCCCCTATCTACAGTTGTGAAAGATCTCTCATTCCTTGTTTCTCTAATTTGTTTAAAATATGACCTTTTAAATAGATATTGTGTATCTATTTGGAGTTTATCTTATCTTGATAGATGGTATGAAGTGTTGGTCTAAATCTTATTTTTATCAAACAGCTTTCCAATAATGTTTGTCAAATTGTGTATCCTTACCCAGGCAGTGGGATCTTAGGATTAATCCTACAATATGCTACTGTGTTCATTTGTTTCTGTATGTCATATATCTAATCTGTTTCACTTATCAACCTTTCTTTTTTTTAACTAGGGCCAAATAGTATTGATGATTATTGCTTTGTGAAATAGTTTGAGATGTGGGACTGCAATAATACCTACTCTCAAGAAGCAACTAATGGGAGAGACAACAAGCATATATATGAGTACATATAAAATAAGTAAAAATAAATACAAGTTAGCTAAGAAGGACATTGGCAGATAGGAGAACAAGAAAGTCGTCCTGTATACTGTGGTATTTAAGCTATATCTCAGAGAAAGGGGAGGATTCCAAGAGGTAGCGGAGAGCAAGAAATGAATTCCAGGAATGACAATTGACCAGTCCAAAGCCATAGAGATAGAACAGATAGAGTTGTGTGTGTGCACGCACGTATGTACATGCACATGTGTGTGTGCACATAAGATAAAAGCTCTTATTTAATAATGCTAGAGATGATTGTGTTGCAAAAAAACATAAATAAACAAAAAATCTGATAGTGAAAAAAGATACAGGGAAACTTGAATAAGTCTTGTCAAAATATAAAATTGCAAACGAAATTTTAGTCAAAAAACTGGTTAAGCTGATACCAACCAGTTTGGTAGTAGGTATTGACTGGCCTGTAATAACTCAATAATCAAACATCTTAATGTTTTAAGTCTCATTTTCTGACATTTGAAGATTTTCTTTTTCCTTATTAGATAGTGAGCTCCTTGAACTTAGGGACTGTCATTTGCCTCTTTTTGCATTCCTGGTGCTATTAATAGTGCCTGGCTCATAGTAGGAATTTAACACATATTTATTGAATAAGTGATTGATGATTCATGGCTTATGAATTTCCTTTGGTCACTTATGTCAAGTATCTTCATGGAAGATGCCAGACAACTTCTCTGTTCTACTCTCATGCTTTCATGCCTTTGCTTATGGAGTTTCCAAGTTCTAAAACATTCATGTTCCCTCTCATTGCCTATTAAGTTCCTACCACTCATGAAGGCCTAACTCAAACGCCATTTCCTCTATTAAGCTTTCCCAATACCCTTCAGATGGTGAGTTTCTTCCTTGAACCTCTCAAAGCACTTTGATTCATGATTCTTTAATACAGTTAGTATATAATATGGTACCTTATGGATCTCTTTGTTGCAGTTTCATTCCTTTGCTTAGCTGTGAGATCTGTGAGGATAAGTCTTATCTAAACTTGCTATGCTCCCAAAGTGCTCAGGACAGTGTTCTTCAGGACCGTAGTATCTTAGCTTTAAAGCTAGGAAGGACCATAGAAGTCATCTGGTACAAACTTTTAATTTTACAGATACCAAATCCAAAGCTCAGAGAGGTTATTCATTTTGTTCAAGGTCATCATCATTGTTGTTGAGTTGTTTCAATTCATAACCCCATTTTGGGGTTTTCTTGGCAAAGATACTGGGGTGATTTGCCATTTCCTTCTTCAGCTCTTTTTACAGATAAGGAACTGAGGCAAACAGGGTTAAGTGATTTGCCCATGGTCACACAGCTAGTACATACCTGAGGCCAGATTTGAACTCAAGATGATGAGTCATCCTGATTCCAAGCCATGTTCTCTATTTAATGTGCCATCATAACTAGTAAGGTGACGTTAAAATTCTTTTTTTTTTGTATTACATCATGGTGTCTTGTTTTGTATTGTAATGGAGCAGTCAAATCAATCTCATGATTGTCAGTCCCTGGCTATCTGGACCATTCATCTATTGACCAAACATAATCAATAACTCACATTTATATTGGGCTTTAATATTTGTGCAATACTTCCCTCATACTAGAACTGTGACGTACCCACATCTCCAGTATAGAGATAAAGAAACTGAGGCTCAAATAAATTTAATTATTTGTTGAGGGGTACACAGTCAACGTCAAAGGTTTTGCATACTTATTATGGATAGCACCCTATGTCAATAACTTCTTGAGGAAATAAAAAGATAATTAGGATATGATCACTTCCCTTATAGAATTTATAATCTTCCAAAGGTGAAATAACATCACACACACACACACAATGCAATCCCAATCAATAAGTAAGAGTGTTCCTCAAGGTTCTATCTTGAGTCCTTTCCACTACATTCTCTCAGGAACCTCATCAGCTCTCATGGATTGAACTTTCATGTCTATAGAGATGACTCCTAGATCTATATATCTAGCCCCAATCCCTCCCTAAGCTTCAGTCCCATACCCAATTACCTATTAGACACTTCAAACTAGATGACACTTCAAACTATATCATTCAACTCAACATATTTCAAACTGAACTCATCTTCTTTTCACCTTAAACTCTCCCATCTTCCAAATTTCCCTATTTCTGTCAAAGTCATCACACTGTCCCAGGTTCTTCATCTTGGCATTAGCCTTGACTTCTCATACTCCCTCTCCCCACATTTACAGTCAGTTACCAAATATTGCAATTTCTACCTTAATGTTATGGCCATCCTCCATGTTCCTCACTGTCTGTCTGTCTCTTTGTCTCTCTGTATCTGTCTGTCTGTCTCTGTCTCTTTGTCTCTCTGTCTATCTGTCTGTCTCTCTCTCTCTCTGTCTCTCTCTCTCTCCCTTCCTCCCTCCTTACCTTTGCTTCAGAGAGTCTGTCTCTTTCTGGAGAAACAGTCTGAGAAGAGGGCATCTATGTGGCACAGTAGATAAACTTCAAAAATCCAGTCTCAGAAACTTACTAGATGTGTGACTCTGGGCAAGTCATTTAACCCTGATTGTCTCCACCTTCTGCACGAAGCTTTTCTTGATCTTCCCAACTGTGAGTGTTCTTCTTAAATAGCCTTGTATATATCTACTTTATGCATGTTTGTTTATTTATTTGTTGTCTTGTTTTTTCATTTAAACTTTATGTTTATGTTGTATCTATTTTAACATGTACTAAAAATAATAGTAACCACTAGCATTTACACAGTGCTTTAAGATTTGCAAAACATTTTTATGTATATTATCTCTTTTAATCTTCACACCAACCTATAAGACAGGTGCTATTATGATTATCTCCATTTTATAAATGAAGAAACTGAGGCTGAGAAAGCCTAGGTGATTTACCAAGAGTCACATGGCTAATAAGTTACTGAGTCAGGATTTGAACTCAGGCCTTCCTGACTCCAAATCCAGGACTCTTTACTGTCTCCAAGCTTCCTTGTTTCCTCTATTAGAATGTGAGCCCAATGGGAATGGGGAGTGTCTAATTTTTGCATTTATGTGATCCAAGCATAGCACAGTGCCTAGAATGTAGTAGGTATGTAATTGATAACTCATAGATTGATTAAATAATTATTGTCTAGATTAAAATGCTATATCATAATGGGGATATAAACAAACTTCTGTCAAGGTCAGAAGAAAGTATCCAATTGGGGGCATTAGGGAAGGATTCCTAGAATAGATAACATTTAAACTAGACCAGCTTTCAAAATGATGGAGTTTGACATGTAAAAACAAAGGCAAAGAAGCTGAAAAGCAAGGAGTTTTCCAGAAGACCTATTGCTTGGTCAGTTGAGTTGAGGTGGGGAAGAGTTGATGATGCTTAGTCGAGCTGATCTCTCTGTTGGCCTAGAAATGAATACTTTTTAGAGTTTGAAGGAAATGAAGAGGACCTGGACTTCACATAGAAATCTTATACTACTGATGTCCTGGGCAATAGCAACAGGGACCAAACAAACATGGGGCAAGTAAAAATTCCCTCATCCCTTTCCCTCCCATACCTACTATCACTGGCTAGCTGAGCTGCCCATTGACATCAAACAAGGGATGCATGGTTTTGGTTGGGTATAACATGATCATTGACCATTCAGAGAGTAATACACAGGTCAGTCACAATGACAGAGGTTGCAGGAATACTGAACAAGTTCCTTCATAACAAGAAGATCTTGTCCATCAGGTTAAAGATGCAAAATGTCCTTTGCTGAACAGTTCTGGCCCCTAGAAAAGTCTATTCAAATCCATCCCTTTTGTCAAGCCTGACTTAGGTATTCCTTCTTTCTGTGAAATACTCGCTAACCTGCTATATTCCTCTGGCCCCTCAATATGCCCCACTCCCAGATAAAAATAATCCCTTAACCTCAAATTTCTTACAAATATTTGTCTGAACTATTCCTTTGCACAGATCTCACTTTTCTTCAAGTTGCATTTGACATCTCCCAGTAGATTTGAAGTGCCTTGAGGGTTGTGTCTATGGTACATCTATCTTTGTGACTCCGATGCCCAATTCAGTGCTGTGCACACAATAAATAATTGATAAATGTTTGTTAAATTGAATGTTGAAATGTTCTTAAAAGTAAGAAAACATGGGATTTGAGTCCTAGATCTAAAATGTACTAAGTCATATGATCATGGAAAAGTTTCTGCAGGGAGTGCTATGAATCTTGGTTCTATCCTCTATAAAATGGGGGTGTCAATATTTGCGCTATCTACCTCACAGGCTGGTAGAGAAGAAAGAGCTTTGCAAACTATAAAGTAAAAGGAGAACTAGAACTGATAAGTTTTGGAGTTATCACCCATCTAACCCTTGTTAGACTCCAGTAAAATTCTAACTCTCCATGACTGTGACTCCTCACTCCTTGGTCAATGCCACTCCTTAGAACAGGGGTCTGAATCAGATCTCTCCTGGGAGTCACTCTGAATGCCTTCGAGGTCTAAATCTTCCCAGGTAAGCCTGGACTCTCTTTATTGCCTTCTTCCATAGACCACATGCAATACGTGCTGACCTCTTGACCCTCCGCACTTAGGAATGACTAAATATCTTAAACTGCTATCTCTCCCTTCATTCTCTACTTCAGAATTTCTTATCAAACACTTATTTTACTCTCTTATCTTTACTTAGCAATCTTTACAAAATTTAAATAGGTATTTGTTTTTACTACTAGACTATGAGAATCATGCAGCACCTTGGGGTCTAAGTTAATTAAGAATCTAATTGGACAGTCTATAAGCAGATATTGATAATAGTTTCAAGAAAACTAAGCTTGTGCTATTGGGTCTTCAGCTCTCCTAAGCACAGCCAAACCAGACTTTCCAAACTCAGGTGGCCTTATTTCTTTTTTCTGCCTATGACAATTTGAACAAGGAAATGACCCTTTCTTTCATTAAGGCCCTTGTTCTCTCAGGCCTTCTATCCTGATATTTACTATATACCTGCACCAAATCCCATCCAACACAAATAATAACAAGACCATTTGATGAAGCCAAAAAGGAAAATAGGTCACCAAAGTATTCTTTTAATTGCATTTCTTCCCAAAGAGTTTATGGTTCTTCATGTTCTCAGGTCCCGCCCTCCTCTTACTACAGATGTGCCTTCATTAGAAGAGTCCATCAGTTTCCTGACAAAACCAGATGTTTCCTGGCAATAACGATGATACCTACTCAATGTCTTCTGGTGGGTTCTTTGGTCGGGTCATAAACTGTTTCCAGTTACCATTTTCTCACACAGAACATGTACCTTACCATGTGGCCTTCTTCAACCTGTCTTTCCTTTCTCACCATTGTTGCCAGAAGCCATCCAGCTCATTCTCCTGTAGCCTCAAAAAATGACTGTGCTTCACAGGGAGTGCAGGAGTGATGCCAGGTCAATAAGAGGACTGCTGTCCCCAGGCCTTCCTTCCTTTCTTCTCTTCCAGTCCCACAATTGTACCAATTCTTCAGTACAATGCTTCGCCTAAGCTGTCCAGTGAAGGTCAATGCCCCTGTAAAGCAAATAGGAAGCAAGTGGCCCAGTCATGGACAGCATCATTCCCGTACACATGGACCAAATCACTGTCCTGAAATGCCATTAGTGAATTACTTCTTGCTTCTTGTAAAGCATACAGCCAGGTCACTTTGTAAATGATAAAGCACCATACCAATGCAAACTATTACCACGGCATACTTCTCTGGGCTGGAGCCCCCATGTAGAAGAGAACCCTGGAAGAAAAAAATACCTGGAACAAGACAACTTGTCATGATATGAACTGTGCAAACATACTGACCATAAAACTTAGCAGAAGCAAAGGAAGACACAGAACACATTGCGGATTCTTTTGTGACCATGATGTTTGAGTTAGAGTCCCCCACTCTTTCTCCAAATCCACAAGGCACCATACTGAGTGTTCCTCCCACTTGTTTACACTCTGCCTCAGTTTCTCTGTTGCTTCTTGTAGTTCCCCTGATGTTACTTTTGATTACTCCTGTCTTATCTTCTGTGACGTTTTCTACTTTTGTGTGCATCTAAATGATTCCTCCCCATTCTAGAAATTCATAAGTGCTCTTAACTTTCTTTTTCTTTTCCCTCATGCTTTATTGTATACAATTGGGATGGGGTGTAAATATTCTTGTCAGCATGTAAGCAACCACAAAGGGCCCTCAAGGAGTTTATAGTTTAATATGAAAATGCCTTTTCATCCATGTACAAGATTAAAGCTCAATTGAAGCATATAGGCATATACATAAAATTTTTTGAATCACCCTAATTCATTTCTGACTCCCAATCTGCCTAAGGTGACTTAAAATTCTAAATCAGGAGAACAGAGAGGGGATTAGGAAGAATAAAGAAGACTAAGAACCAACCCTGGGCTACATATAAATCCTGAACTAAAGTCCTCTTCTGATGCCTTGGGTCGTTTAAAACCGGAGTGCTTGACACTTGTTAGTGAATCATAACCCTTTGGCAGATATTACCAAGTTGTGAAGGCGTGGCATATGGGGAGAGCTGGACAATGTGGGTGTTATCGCAAGAAGAGGCTCACAGACAGAAGGTTGTTTACAATTGTCATATCCTCTGAAGGGTGCCAACATATGCTGATCATTAAGGCAATCACTGTAGTGCATAGACAATCCCCTTCTGGAGAAAGAGGGACACAGTTAAAATTGGGATCAAAGTGCGGTCAGATCTATTTGGGAATATCGGTTTCTGTGAAGCGATAAAATTCAAGTGGCTACAGACAGTCAGAAGCCAGGTGCAGAAGTGAAGAGCCAAGCTGGGAATCAAGATACAGGGAGTTTTGATGAGCCGACTGTTTGTCAGCCTCAACCTGTGTCCTCAGGGCCTTGGTCTTTTACAATGGTTGAATGTCTATTCTCCACCACCTCTCTGATGTGTCAAAGTGGTCAATGGCAAACTGGACTGTTTCCTCCTTCTGTCTCAGCTGCCCTGGTGAGACAATAGTTCTCGATGGGAAAACCCATGAAAACCACTTATTACGGCATGGATCACTTGGTTTCTGCAAAAGTGGAGGAAAAGGGAGCACCAACATGGATTCCATTAGACAAATTCTTATTTAGTGCTGACTCTGCACAAGATTCCATTTAAGAGGTTGGGGAGAGATATAGAGATCAAAATCAAAGAGCCTAAGAGTTGAAGAGGCCTCAGAAGATTCACAAGGATGTATTAAGTGCCTAACAGAGGTAAGGACCAGGGCATAAAGGACAAATCAGCAAAGGGCCTTGAGAAGGAGTAGACATAGAAAGATTCCAAGAAATGGAGGTTGGAAGATAAGTACATGCCAGGCATGAGGGATAACCTGTGAAAAAGGGTAGGGACAAAAAATGGAATGTCTTGTATGGGGAAGAGGAAATAGGCCAATTTAGCTGCAATAAAGTGTGTGTGTGTGAGAGACAGAGACAGAGAGAGGAAAGAGAGGAGAGGGGAGAGAGAGAGAGAGAGAGAGAGAGAGAGAGAGAGAGAGAGATGAGACATCAGCTTGGGAAGGCAGGGAATACAAAACCTTATATGCCAAAGACAGGAGATTTGCATCTTAGGTTAAAAGGAAGTATGGTACTTTCCAGCTCTAATATGATTGATAATCCTAAGAATTTTTTTTAACGAAGCCTAAGTCTTTGTCTCTGTAACTTCTGCCCATTACTCCTGATGAGAAATAGGTCGGTCCCTGCCCTTCAGGAGGTTATAGTCTAAAATGAAAATGTCTTTTCAACTATGTACAAAATTAAAGTTCCATTGAAGCATATAGGCATATACACATAATTTTACACACACACACACACACACACACACACACACACACACACACACACAC
>NW_027185771.1:35575075-35620075 GCF_028583685.1 Petaurus breviceps papuanus
CACACACACACACACACACACACACACACACACACACACACACACACCCCTGCCCAAAGCATGAAGTGGAAAATGTTTTAGAAAAACATTTCTTCTTACAAGAGTTTTCCTAATAATAGATTAAAAAAAAACTAACAAATATTTGCCCAGCAGATGAACTATAAATGTTATCAAGCAAAGTAAACATTCCTTCTATAATTGTTCCTGGAGACAGATGAATGTGAGAGCTCTTCAAATGGCATACTCGTAACTCAGTGGACTGAGGAAGGAATGTACAGAGTGGGACATGAGCTGCTCATCCAGGCAAGGCAGTCAACTGCATATGGAAGAAAGCACTAGACAGGAAACCCTTTGTTTTTCTGAGCCAGAAACTCTGTATCCAGTGGGAAACTATATCCTTATAGGAATATTCTAAGAGGGAATTAAGGTACCATTTTCTTCAGTGCCTTACACTTCAAGGTCCAGCCTAGATTCTTCTACCTCCAGAATACCCTTCCTGATGACTCCAACCTGCAGCAAGCTCTCCTTTCTCTGAATTGCCACAGCACTCATTATTTTGACCCATACTCTTTAGATCATTATAATGTGAAAAGGGTTATTAACCTGGGATCCATGAACTAGTTTTTTAAACATTGTAATAATATTGATATTCTTATAACAATTTAAATATAATATTTTGATTATATTTTAATATAGTTGTTTCCATTTATAATCCTACATTTTATTTTATATATTTAATAACATTACTCTGAGAAGTGAGTCATTGTCTTATCCAGAGAACCAAGAGGATCTATATTAAAAAAAACAGAACTCTTGATCCACTGTAATTTTTGTTTTCTGCAGTTCCTCTATTTACATCATGTTGCCCCACCAATATTTTAACTCCTCGAAAGCATAAAGCAACATATTTAATTATATAATATATTTTAGTCTACATCACAAACATAAGTCTGGGTACATAGGGGATAATCTATAATTGTAGATGAAGTGAATTCTCCCCTTCCTCTGGACAAGATGAAAAGTCTCAAAGCCATGGAACCACAAAAATCATATAGTCCATCCTCTTATTTGACACATAAATCCATTCCATAGCTTCCTTGACAAGTGTATGTCCAAATTCTGCTTGAATACTACTAGTGATGGGGAAATCATTACTACTGAGCCATCATCACTCTATAGTCAACTCTAATTTGAGAACTTTATTGACCTAGAACTTGACTCCATCTAAATGTCACCAATGAGAGATGTTTTCTTCTTGTTCTAAATTTTATCACCCTCATCAGGGAGTTATCAGTCAATAACCTATGTCCTATCTTGGGAGAAGTAGGATGTTTTCTTGTTTTGTGTAGTAACTGTGGATACCCTGTATTAATCAGTTTGTCATTCAATAGGAATTTATTAATATTTACTCCATGAAGCATGCAGCTTATTTCTTCCCCCTAAAGCACAGATCTACCCTTATTGTAATGTCTCATGGTTCAATTTCTTCTCATTTCACTTCTCTGGGTCCTCATTTTCTCAAGTATAAAACGTGGGTTGGAATGGATGATCTCCACGGGTCCTTCCAGCTCTAAAGACCACAATTCTGTGATTCTTCGGTTTATTTTTGGTGTCCATTCAACCCCCAACCCTCTCCTCCATATTCAAATTCCTAGCTCTAGTTTTGGTTACTCTCTGCTTCTACTAAATATTGTTCTTGGTTTCTTTCTTCCGTCCTACCTAGTATCTATCTCTTCATTCCCTCTACTAAGCTGGAATGTGGAGAAATGTTCCTCAAGTCAATTTCCCCAAACAGGAAGCACCAATTACATTTAGTACAAATACTGTTGGTGAGTACCTCAGGCAAGGAGCACAGCACAAAACTCAGAGATTACTAGACCATATTCTCTTGGCATGGAAAGCTTCAGGTCAAGCTTTTTGATGATTTAGTTTTCCGTGGCTGCCCCCTTTAATTCTTATGTTTAACAGTTTTGACAAGCTACATACTTGTCATAGGAAACATCCCAATAAGCAGCAATGGTAGACTGAAGAAGGAGAAAGAGAAATACAAGAAACTAGCAAAGTCATCCCCACCATGAAACACACCATAGATAGTAATACAGCTCTAGGAACAGAGAGAGTTGTTTACTGTTCAGGCACGTTCAATAGCTTTCTCACAGTATTGTGGTTGGTGTTGCTTTCATTTCTTTCTCCTCTCCTGGACAAAAGATCAGAGGATAGAAGCCCAACAAAAGAGAAACTCTTCCCTGGTTATCTGTTGTTTACAACACATCCCCCCTTGTTATTGCATCATGGTTGATAAGTGAAAGGCACAACATTCATTCAGAATCCTAGACCCTGGGAATTCCCATTACCTGCAGCAACCTGGGAATGCTTATCAATCTGTGAGACTTTGGGGGTCTTCCTGAGTTCCTCTGCTGCTCAGCTCAGTCCCAAGGTAGATGCTTCAGCCTACTTGTGTACCCTGAGGAAAATAAAATGCTTTGGGGGAAGCTTTATTGATACCACATGTGTTCATCTGTGGGAAAGGAGCATAATCAACCCAGGAACCACTTAGAGTTCATCTGATCACAATGATATGGGACTGTGATAAACCTTGGCCACAGACTCCCCAAGTGTGATGTGTGGCTGATGGTCTATATTGTTTATCACTCTTTAAAATCCTCAACTCTTGGGAAAATGAATAGCCTATTTCATTGCTTGGCATGGCCACTCAAGTTGCCAGGCTCCATCCAGCTTATGTGCTGTGCTCTGGCAATACCACTTTTTAAATGGTGAAACTATCTACTCCTCTTTCTCCTGCTCTTTTATTTACTCCTGATTCTGGGTTGCTTGTGTATGAAAATTAGCCATAGGTAATTGACATTAGGGTGCTGTATGCAGCTTAGATCCTGGGTACTCCAAAAGACTCGACTACCAGCTGGTCAGTAATCACAGATACTCCTGTCCAGAATAAACAGACATCACTCTTTGTCTTCCGTTTGTTGTTTGTTGTGCTGCTGGGCTGTGATATCTCCTCTATGGTGAACTTTGGTGAAGTTAGAAGAGCTATAGGTAGTTTAGAGAACTTGTCCTAATAATCCTTCTTACATCCTAGGGAAGAAAGATTTACTTCCATTCCAGAAATAATATGGACATGACAAAGTAATGGGATACACCTCATGTCATGGAAGAAGGAAATGGATGGGAAAATGAAACTAAAGTAAATAAACATGTCCTGGATGACAATGTAACTGGTTGGCAAATATACACACACACATCCAGAGAGTAGTGGAGAATGGATCAATGTCAGCTTGGAGGGAAGATTCTAATGTAGTGCCACAGGTCTCTGTTCTAAGCCCCAATTCATGACAATAACTTGGAAGAAGGCATAAATAGCACATTTTATTGAATTTGAAGATGACAGGAAGCCAGATGACAATTTGGATCACTGAAATTGGATGGAGAAAAATCTCGATGGGCTGAAGCTAATCAATCTCAATAGCAGCTAGCTGGTGCTACTAGTAGATAGATTGTTGGACCTAGAGTCAGAAAGACCTAAACTGAAATCCTATTCCATATACTTACCAGCTATGTGACCCTGAACTGGTTGCCTCTCTCGGTCTCACTTTTTCCATCTGTAAAATGGGAATAATAACAGCATCTGCTTTACAGGGTTATTATGAGCATCAAATAAGAAACTATTTGAAAATATTTTTAAATGATTTTAAAATAATTTTTAAATTAAATTTTTTTAAATTATTTTAAAAGAATCATAGTTTTATTGCATGAAGGGACCTTAGGAGTCATCTACTAGAACCTCTTCATTTTCCAGATGGTTCAGAAAGGTCAAGTGATTTGCCCACAGTCACACAACAACATGTGACAGAGTATAGATTCACACCCAAGTCTTCTGATTCCAAGTCTAACATTATTTCCACAACAGCAACCCACACCCAGAAAAAAAGAGTCCTGGAAACTATGAAAGATAATCCAATCTTTAACTGAGTGAAAGAAATGTAGTGTCAGAAACAAGAGAAAGGAGAGGCCCGTTGTCTTTTTTTTCTGATTAGTTCTGAGCACTATATTATAGGAGAGATATTCACAAAACACATTCATTCAGAGTAGGTAACCAGGATGTTAAAAGGGACCAGAGCCTAAAGTGAAATCACATCCTATGAAGGATAGAAAAGGAAATGGGGGTGTTTCATTTGGAAAAAACTAATCTGAAATCTTCATTTATTTGAATGGCTGTGGTGTGGAAGCATTCAGTTTTTCCTGAATGGCCAAAGAGGTGGAGGCTGCGGGGAGGTAGATGCCCACCTAATATAAGAGGTGAGGCTGGTGTGTGTGTGTGTGTGTGTGTTTGTGTGTGTGTGAAGCAAATCAAAACAAAATAAAACTTCTTGAGAAGTTGAGCTCTCTGGAAGAGTAATGTGCTGTTTCAGGAATTAGTGGGTTTCTTCTCCCTGGAGGTTTTTAAGCTTAGATGATCACTTGTCAGACATGGTATAGACCACCACAATATAATAAACACTAAAAAAAAACAAAGAACTCTTGGCTTTTAAGGACTGGACAGTGGGGCAAAGGGCAACTAATGGAATTGGTGACCAGGTAAGTGAAGGGAGATCTGCTTATGAGGGTGGATACTGATGGACCAAAGTCAGGAACTCATAGGCCTAGAGATGGAAGTAGGATTTCTGACCCAGAAGTTTCACTCCATCCCACTAAAAGCAGAGCTGGAAGACAGAAGGATGAGAATGAAACTGGGGAAGAGACTTGGGAACTTCTGCCAAAGGCACGATAACCCCAACCTACTCTATCACAGGGGTGAAACCAACCACATCATTGGATAAGTTTTCAAAAGTTTTCAGCAATACTAGGACTGAGAAGTTCTTTTTAGTGGGAAGGGGTACTGAACAATGTTTATCATTGAGTGACCTGTAGGTCATTAACTATTCATGCCACACGTGGCATATTCATGTTCTAGAAACACAGTTTCAAATTTTCAGCATAATTGAGCAGAAGGGCATTGGAACAGATGGTTTTGGAAGACAGTAGACATTGAAGTCCTACTTTGATGTTAAAATTATACTTATTGACATTCATTTTATACCTCCCCAGAAGAATGGAAGTTCCTTGAGGACAGGGACTGTTTTTGGTTTTGTCTTTATATCCCCAGATCCTAGCACACTTCAATGCAAATGATTAATATGTCAACAGACCAACAATCTCAGATTTCTTTGGTGGAGTGCCCACACAGCTCATAAGTTATCTTTTATTATATAGGAGAGTTACCAGGAGCTCAGGAAAGTTAAGTAGATTGTCTATAATTGCAAGTGTCAGAGGCAGGATTTGAGACTACGCCTTCTGGATTCTAAGTCCAATGCTATCGTCACAATGTCAGCTTTAACTCATTGGACATAGTCAACATTTAATAAATATTTGTTGAACTAAACTAAGAGCTTCTCTGAATTCTCAAAAGCTATGTCAGAAGAACAACAGCCATAACAAGTCCTACCAGCCTTAAAAGCATGGGGATAGTAACGAAAGAAAGTGTTAGAACTGGATCTGACTCAAAAATCTGGGATTCTTTCAGACCAATTCAATATTAATGTGACAAAGAAAGAGACAAATCTCATTGCTTCTAACTGCTTCTCTGTGAAGGGTAGAGTGTAGGGTATAGTAGAAAGAACAGATGACTTGGAAACTTGGTTTTAAATCTTGACTATTCCAGTTGCTAGTTATGTGGATATGGACAAGCCAATACTAACTAGTTATGTGGACATGGACAAGTCATCTAACTTCTCTAAGCCTGTTTCTTCATATAAGTACACATACCTACTTCACAGTGCCTTATAAACACCTAAATGCTATAGAAATGTGAATTGCTATTGGTGGGTTTGTTGTTGTTTGGTGAATTAATGAATGACTGGGGGGTCATTGGGTCTTTAAATGAACTCTGCCAAGGTACATTTGCCTCAAAAGGGTATTAATTGCTAGTTCCATTTTAGATCTTAGAAAGTTCACTTGAAGGCCACAGTATCTAGACAAGCCAGATCTCAGACCCTAGACTTCCCAAGAATTAATCACATGTGTGAATGTTGTGTGCCAAAAATCCGAGAGATCTAATAGCATTAAATCTTATTCTTCGCGTTCATGGCGCCTTCCCCCAGGGCAGCTCAAGGTCTGGGCTGGTGATAGGGTTGATCGGTTACTGATTCCTGCCACACATGCATGAACAAAACCAAGCTGATGGGGGACCAAAAGAAATCTGTGTAAGATGCATACACAAATTAGCATCAGTGTATCCATTGTCTTAATCACCTTCATGCCTGAACTATGCTGGGGAAAAGATGGTATTCAGTTCAATGAAGGCAATGTTCTCAGTCAAATTGAATCAGGTAGCACACTAACAGCATGGCAAAACAAAACCAAAAACAATATATATATATATATTTTTTTTTTTGAGTAAGTTTTGTTAGAGGATAAAATACCAGAGGAGGTCAACGAAGAGAGGAAGTCTTCCAATCTTTACTCCCACATAGAAAGGAGGATAATAATAATTATACTTCACATTTATTTAGGATTATAAGATCTGAAAAAGAATTAAATCTGTCTCAAGCAACCTGCTGAGACTACATGTGCTTAGAATTGATGGCTTGCAATCTGTGCTGGTGGAAGGAATTCTAGCACAGGGGATTTCCCATGTTGAAGAAGTCACAGATCCTTTATGTAGTCTTCAGCCTAAAGAGAAGGCTCTAGAGTCCTGTTCAAGGGATCTATTTTTAGATCTGGGCTTTCAAGCCTTTTTTATCAGTGACTCAGATGGAATAATAGATGCTGTCCTATATAACGTATTGAGGACACAAAGCTAGAATGGCTACCTAACATATTGAATGAAAGAATTGAGATCTGAAAGGATGATAGCTGGTTAGAACAAGTAAATATAACAAAATGGAATTTGATAGGGCCAAAAATAAAGTTCTTCTCTTAGGTTCAAAAGGTCAATTGTATAAATACAATATGGGGGAGGCATAGCTAGAAAAGGTTTCATTTGAAAGAAAGACCTAGGGGCTTCAGGGGACTACAGTTTTAATATGTCAACATTGCAACATGGCAGGAAAAAAACCACATAATATGACTCTACACCAAATTATATCTTCAGGGTCTAGAACAAAGGGTGAAAGTCCTAGTGTTCTCTGTCCTAGTCAGACAACTTCTCGAGTATCTATCTCACTCAGTGTAGATCCCCAAAGTTTAAGAAGCACATTGACAAACTGGCATACCAAGAGGAAAGCAATTAGGATGTCAAATACATATGTGTGTATGTATATATATATATATATATATATACATATATATATATATGTGTGTGTGTGTGTAGAATATACCAAGTCCCCTGTGCCATGTGCCATGGATTGTATTCAGTGCAAAGAAAGGCTAGAGCAATACCTGCTCTTAAAAGACCTCCCAGTCTAATGGCAGAGACAACATGTCAAAAATTATGCACAAAACAAACAAAAAAGTTATCTATAGAATTAGTTGAAGATAATCACAGCAAGAGGGTTTGAAAAGAAGGGCTGGGGAAAAGCTTCTTCAGAAAAGTTGGATTTTAACTAGGACTTGAAGAAAGACAAAAGAAAGAGATGAACAGAAAGAAAGATATGGGGGAAGGGGAGTAGGGCAGCCAGGGAAAATAAACTGTCAGGAGTTGGAGTAAGTGTCTTGTTCCAGGAAAAGCAAAGAAGTCAGTGTCAATGGATCTCAAAGTATGTGACAGGGAGTAAGCTGTAAGAAAAATGGAAAAGTAGGAATGGGTTAGTTTATGATGGGCTTTAAAAGCCAAAAAGGGACTTTAACATTTGATCCTGGAGGTAATAGGGAGCTACGAGTTTATTGAATGTGTGTGATATTGAATTTGTGTGTTTGCAAGTATGTGTGCATGTATATGTGCATGTGTACATGCATGCACACATGAAACATGTTCAGAGCTGTACTTTAGGAAGATCAGTTTGATAAATGAGTAGAGAATATACTGAAGAGGAGAGTCATCTGAGGCAGGGAGACCAACCAGTAGGCTATTGCAGTAGTCAAGGCAGGACGCGATAAGGACCCGGGCCAGGGTGGTTGGCAGTGTCAGAGAAGAAAAGGGGACATATGTGAGAGATGTTATGAAAGAAGAATTGACAGGACTTAGAGACTATGAGGGGGTGGTGGTTGGAAGAGGGAGAGCAGTGAAGGATGTTGCCTGGGATGGAAGCCTGGGAAGATGGATTTGAGAAGTAGAAGAGAATGTCAGTTTTGGACATGTTGTCAAGATGTCCAATAGTCAGTTGGAGATGTGAGACTGAAGGATAGACTGGTTAATGTTGTCAAGATGTCCAATAGTCAGTTGGAGATGTTAGACTGAGGGATAGACTGGTTAAAACTATCTGAGAGTCTTCTACATGGAGATGATAACTGAACTCTTTTGATTGGTAATCTCCTCTGAATCCATGGAATCTGAGGAAATTACTAAGAAAAATAGTATAGAGGGAGAAAAGCAGAGGGGCCAGGACAGAACTTGGGGGACACCCATGGCTACGAGGTGAGATCATGATGAAGATCCAGCACAGAAGACTGGACAGGAACAGGCAGACAGGTAAGAAGAGAACCAAGTGAGGACAGACAAGGTTGTGGAAAACAAGAGAGAATAGGAGGAGGAGATCAACAGTATCAAAGTCCATATAGAAAGGTCAAGAAGAATGATGATTGAGACTAGCAGTTAAACACTGATTGGTAACTTTGGAGAGAGGGCAGTTTCAGTTGAATACTGAGGTTGGATGCTAGACTGCAAAGAGCTAAGAAGAGAGTGAAAGGAAAGAAGTGGAGGTACTGATTATAGATGGCCTTCTCAAGGAGTTCAGCCACAACAGGGAAGAGAGATATGGGTGATGGCTAGGATGGATGGCTGGATTGAAGATGGGGGAAACCATGGGTGTATTTTCTGGCAGAAGGCCAGCAGCCAGTAGATGGGGAGATGTTGAAGATAAGTGAGAGAGTGGGGATGATGGAATAGGCAATGTACTTTAAAGACGGGATAGAGTAGAGTCACTTGTGCTTCCACAGAAAGATCATTTGAAAGAATGGAAGATATTTAGCACTGAAAAGAGAAGATTTGGAAAATATGACAGCTGTCTTCAAGGGCTGACCTGTGGAAGTAGTGTTAGACTGGGGCAACATTGAGGAAGAGCTGCCCAAAGGGGCTGCCCACTGAGCTCCAGAGAGGCAGACTTGGGTTTGATAGAAAGAAAAATTTCCTAACCATGTCCAGAAGTAGAATGCTCAATCCAGGCAGCAATGAGTCTATCGTTACTGGGAAACTTTAATTAGAAGCAAAATGACAAATTACTAGGATGTTAGAATGGCCACCTCTGTTTCGGTATGAGTTAAGCTAGACTAACTAGTCAGGACTTTCTCAGCCCCCCCACTGTTAGTGCCTCCCTTTTCAGATTGCCTTCTATCTACTTTGTTTATATTTTATATGTACATAGTTGTTTTCATGGTAGGGAGATTGTTTTTGTTGTTTGTTTTGCCTTTCTTTGAATCCTTGCAGCTTAATATAGATCATGGAACATAGCAAATACTTAATCAATTCTTGTTGACTACTAGTTTCTTAAGTCTCTCACTGCCTCAGAAGTCTTGGACAAATCACTGCACCTGTCTGGAATTTCAGTATAAAATGAAGTGGTTGACCTGAATCAATCAATCAATCAATCAATCAATTTGTTGTTGTTCAGTTATTTCAGATTCTTTTTTACTCCATTTGGGGTTTTCTTGGCAAAGGTACTGGAGGGGTTTGCTATTTCCTTCTCTAGCTCATTTTTACAGATGAGGAACTGAGGTAAATAGGATTAAGTGACTTGCCCAGGGTGACAGGGGTAGTCAGTATTTGAGGCCAAATTTGAACTCATGAATAGAACTCTTCCTGATTCCAAGCCCAGTGCTCTATCTGCCTCACCACCTAGCTGTCCCTAAATAATTAATAACAATCCTTTATTAAATGTTTAGTAAATATAGAGAGAGTCAACTTCTAAGCCAAAAGATACAGGTACAAGTCTCTCTTCTGAAATATACTGGTTATGTGACCCTGGGACAAGTCATTTAATATTTTACTACTTTTGGCAAATCTAAGGCACTAAGTTGCAGAGAACGTCCCCAATTGCATTGATGGGGTGGGGTGGGAAATTTTCTTATCCAGGAGTACTTTATATTAATGAAATTGCAGACCCACTCTCTGTCCCTGCTGTGTTCCATGCATTAAGCTAAGTATTGCAGAGACAATCAGTCAAAAATGAGTCTCTGCCCTAAAAGGGGTTTACATTCTAACAGGGAGACAATATCCGCACATATAAGCATTTACAAAATGATGTAAGTGATCTCTAAAGTCTTTTACATCTAAGTTTTATGAAATAACTTAAAGTAAGGCCTAAAGTTTATGGTTTTGAAACATGAGATGGTTTTCCTCAGTCAGAGCCTGGTAGCACCTGAGCAGGGATTATGAAAGAGAGAGAGGAGAGAGCTGGGCCTGCAACCCACTGCCCCACAGACCACTTTCAGATGAGCAGCCCTGGGGTTAGAAAGGGCTTTATCATTTCTCTGACTTTCATGCTGACAAAGCACATGGGGCAGGCAAAAAGCCAGCCCTCTGTGGTGTGATGTCCTGAATGGTTCATGTGCTTCTAGAATCTGCTTCCCCATGGGCCCCCAGGGCTCCTGTCTATGCTGGGACAGTGGCTTTAGCAGCTCAGCACTGCCCTCACTAAAGAAATTACAGTTATACAAAGTCATACAAATTTAACAACCAAATCTCTCATGTTTCCTATCGTACCCACTGCCCACTGTTGGGCTCAACTTTGGTGTGGTCAAGATGCTCATTACCCATCTGTGCCAGTGATGGAGGAAGATTCATGGCTGTATCCAGTATCTGGCAGTTGTCTCTTCTAAAATCCTCTCTTTCCCTCCCTCTTCCTTGGCTTTGGGGAGTTGAAGATGATTATTTTTTTTCTATTAGAGGCAGTTGCTGGGCCTGGAGTTAGATAGAACTGAGTTCAAATATGGCCTCAGATACTTACTAGCTATGTGACCCTGGGCAAGTCACTTAACCTCCATTTGCTTTAATCCACCAGGGAAGTAAATGGCAAACCACTCTGGTATCTTTGCTGAGAAAACCCCATGAACAGTATGGTCCATAGGGTCACAAAGATGCAGACATGACTGAATAACTGAACAACAACTACACTTCTCTGTAAATCAAATAGTATTTAGAGTTATAATTCTATAGTTCCATTCAATCCAATAAGCATTCATTAAATATCTACTGTATACAAAGCACTAAACTAGGTTTTGGGTATATAAGAAGCAAAATGGGGAAAAAAGAGATGATATATGACTTCAAGGAATTGAATCCTAATTCAAATTGGTGGTTGGGGGAAAGAAGGGAGGGTGATTAAAAATAAGAAAATTTCTAATCACCTTCTTTTACAAAAGGGGAAACTAAGGCTCAAAAAGAAAATACAACTTGGCCAAAGTTACACATAACTAGTTACAGAAAGAGCATTTGAATTCCTTCCTTCTGACTCTAATTCCAGGGCTTTTACCACTGTACTAGACTGTCTCCTGCATATAAACTCTGTATCTTTTAGGAAGCTCACAAAAAATGATAAGGCTTAATCATGAGCCATACACTTACAAGCAAATATGAATCTCAGGTCATAAATGAAGATGAAAGCTTGACCAAATCTATGTTCCAAAGAGATCAAAGAAAGAGGGAACAAAACACCATATGCAAAAATGGTGGCAGAGAACTGGAAATTAAGGAGGTGTGCCCATTGATTAGGGAATGGCTAAAGAAACTATGGTATAGAAATATAATGGAATACTATTGTTCCATCAGAAAGGACAAAAGGGATGGTTGCAGTAAAATCTGGCAAGACTTCAGTGAACTGATGCAGAGTGAAGTGAGAGAACCAAAAGAAAAAAATTTTGTGCAGTAACAACAAAATTATGAAGGCAAACAACTTTGAAAGACTTAAGAATTCTGCTTAATGCCATGGACTAATCATGATTCCAGAAGACCAACGATAAAGTGTGCTAAACACTTCATGACAGAAAGGTGAAGGACTCAGAATGCAGAATGAGATGTGGATTTTTGGACTTGGACAATATGAAAATTTGTTTTGCTTGACTATGCATTTTTCTTATAAAAACTTAATTTCCTTCCTCCATTCCTTCTTTTCTCCCTTCCTATCCTTCTTTCTTTCCTTTCATCCTTCTTTTCTTCCTTTCCTTTCCTCTCTCCTTTCCTTTTCTTTCCTCTCTCCTTTCCTTTCCTTTCCTTTCCTTTCCTTTCCTTTCCTTTCCTTTCCTTTCCTTTCTTTCCTTTCCTCTCTCCTCTCCTCTCCTTTCCTTTCTTTTCCTTTCCTCCTTTCCTTCCTTCCTTCCTTCCTTCCTTCCTTCCTTCCTTCCTTCCTTCCTTCCTTCCTTCCTTCCTTCCTTCCTTCCTTCCTTCCCTTCCCTTACTCTTTCCTCCCTCCCTTTATTCCTTCCTTCCTTTTTTCTTTCTTCCTTTCTATCTTTCTTTCTTTTTATTTTCAAAGGCAAAGTCAAGTGACTAGAGGAAGAGTAAATAAACTCTTTGTTAAATAGGGGAATGAAAAAATGTTTTGACTCAGCTTTGGGATTAATAGCTTGATCAACTACCCCAATTTTGCACCCAAAAAGTTAAAAAAAAAAGATCCATGTGACTTTCTTTGCATCATTGATTCCAAAGAGTCAAATAAATTCAAGTGTCATAGACAGAACATTTTGTCAGATAGAAACCTCTAGGAAAGGCACAGGCAAAGTCCTCTAGGAAAATTGGAGAACTTAGTGTAGGTTGTGAGAATAAGGAAGACTTCCCAAAGGAGGTAGCACCTGAACTTAGATGAAAGGATATGTAAATGAACAGATTTAGTAGAAGGCTATGGGTCGAAGTGGTAGAGGTGGATCAAATCAGAGAAGAGGGAGTTGTCTAATTTTCCCGAAACATACTTCAGACAGGAGGAGTTGTGGGTAATAAAACTGGAAAGAGTCATTGGAGAAGCTTGTGGAGGGGATTAAATGTGAGGCCAAGGTATTGGTGTTTTATTTTAGTTTCAATAGGGGGTTACTGAAGATTTTTGAGTGAGGGAATCAAGACTTAACTAGTTCATGAGAGCTATTTATCACATATTTGAAAGGGGCAAAGATGGATTACACAGTTCTGCTTGGCCCTAGGGGGCAAATTTAGAGCAATGGGTAGAAGCAATCAATCATTTAATAAGTAACTACTATGCGCCAGGTGCTAAGCTATGTGGAAGCAATGATATCTACTGAAGAAAACCAAACTAAAAATCAGAGCTGTACCTACAAAGAACAGGCTCCCCTTCCCTGGAGTTCTTCCAGCACAGACAGGCTAGCTGACCATTTTTCAGGGATGTTGTTTATAGGAGGGAATTCAAGCAGGGGTAGGAAGTTAAGGGCTCTGAGATCACTTCCTGTTTTGAGATGCTGAGATTCTGGGATATAGTCTGACCTGTATATTAGGAAGACTACATTGACTGTGTCCAAAATGGACTGGGGAGGGGAGTGAATGGAGACTGGGAGAGTATTATAACAGGAAGTTATTTCAGTAGTCTAAGGGGAAAGGTAATCAGGGCCTGGACTAGAGTAGGGGCAGTGGGATTAGAGAGAGGGGCACTGATGTGAAAGATATTGTGGACTGCCTTAGGTCAGCAGCTATAATAATACACCATGCTTTTCTGGAGCCCTATCTGTTTGTTTCATTTGCTAACTCTATCCTTTTGGGTCCGAGATTCTTGGACAAAAGTTTCTGCTGGACTTCTCAGAAAAAAAAACAAACCAAACTGAACCAAAAACAAACAAAAAAGTGTAGAGAAAACTGGTTATGTGCAGAGGGGATTTCCCAAGTCTGCATCCCCAACTGGTAAATGGCTCTCTTTGGCTTTAATTTGAGTGGTCATATTTGGTTAATTATCTAACTTCCTTTTGTATCAAAATGAATGAACAAGCAAGCAGGTATACCAGGTCTTCTACCCTTCTAGGGGGGTGAGGGGTGGGACAGGTCTTCCAGTCTGATGAAAAGAACTAACTTAAGAAACCATTTATTTGATGAAATTGGAGGCTCCTCAAATTCATACATCAATTTCCAAATTGCAGGGAAAAATATTACTTTTTAAATGCCCCTAATTGTTATTCATTATTCTAGGCCCTTGAAATCTCACCACAGTGCTTTATTGATGATGAAGGCTTCAGAGAACATTATTCAGGCAATGGGAAGGAAACCCCTGGTTCTGTACCAGGATAATAGATGGAGGTGTTTGGCACCAGTGTTTAATTTTGTTTGCTTTGGGCAAATCTAAGAAATATACGGTGCTTTTGATTTGTGTCCCTTCTAACAGGGTAGAAAGAGGAAAGGCAAGAAATAGTATTTTTTTTTAATTGAAGAATGTCAGGAAGAAATCAAATCATTGCTCTGTGAATCTGAATCGGTTCTCTCAAGGGCCATTTTTTTTTAACATGAATAAGACTATATTACCTCATACAGTTTGCAAAGTGCTTTACATGCAAGGTTCCTAATTAATCTCTCTTCATTTTGCCTCTTTCCTTTCTTATTCATATTCTATACAACTGTCAAATTGATATTACTAAAGTACAAGTCAGATCATGTCACATCCCACCCTTCCTCAGGAAGTGTCAATGGCTCCCTATTGAAGCTAAGATAAAGTTACAAACTCCCTGGCATTTAAAGATTTTCACAGTCTGGTTCAAATGGATATTTCCAGAGTGATTACATATATTTTCTTGCCAGAACAATCAAGCTGAACTATTTGTTCTTCCATCTCTTGACTCTATGTCTTGGAACAGGTTCTTCCCCATGGTTAGAATGTCCTTCCTTACCTCTTCATTTTAGAACCTCTATCTTCCTTTAAAGATTATTTCAATTGTTACCACCTACAAGATACCATTCCTAATAGTCTCAGGTACTGGTTCCCTTCTTTCTCAATTACTTTAAATTTATGTGGTATATATTTTACATATACTTATCTGTGTAAATGTCTCTTTCCTTCCCCACAGCCCCAGCAGAATATAAGTTCCTGGAGTGCCAGGACCCAAACCGCTTCATTTTTTGTATCCCTAATGCCTTCCCGACATAATACCACCATAAGTACTTAGGAAATATTTAATTGAATTGTGACTTGGAAAGTACCGGTATTATAGCCTTCAGTTTACAGATGCAGGAAACTGAGCTCAATTCAGAGAGGTTGTAAATTGCCCCTGAAATGAGATAACTAAGCCATTTGACAGTTCCCTGACTAAAACTCAGGCCTTCTGACTGTAGGACTGGGGTCCCTCCTCTATCCTGTGCTTGCCTTTCTAGGAGGCCATAATATGGACAAACAACGTCTTAATGAAATGGGATTTCTGAATTTCCAGACAGCTGCATAAGAGAAAACTCAGGGTCCTCCAATGAAAAGCTTTTGTGGTTTAATTCTTAGAGCATAGTGTGGTCCCTGGAAATTACAGTGCTGTATGCTCTTTCTTACCTGTTAAGCTCAAAGCATAACTCATACAGTTAGATCTCAAAGGGAATTTACAAATAAACAAATCCAATCAGGTATATCGCCAGCTACATTTGATGATGGCAAACCATAAACAGGTTTGGCCGATCATTTCGTGTAATTGATTTTGTTTTAATTGAATTGACCCCTTTCTCATGGAGTAGCTATGTTTCTGATGTAGCTGAAATCATCTGACTGTTTGGCGGCAGGGTCTGGAGGTGATACCTTGAAAAATAGAAGCAAAAAATAAAAAAAAGGTTGACTTTGTTCTTCAAGATCTCCATGTATGATTTAGGGAAGTAGTTCTGAGTCTATTTTGTACTGTGGATCCCTTTGGCAATCTGGTAAAACTTATGGATCTTTTATCAGAATAATGTTCTTAAATGCATAAAATAAAATATATTGCAAAGAAAACCAATTATGTTGTAATACAGTGATCAGGATATTAAAAAAAAAACAGGTTCGCAGACAGCAAGTTAAGAATTTTTGCTATAAGAGGAAATGATTTATCCCTGTCATGTCCCAAATTTAGCTGTGTGGCTTTCAGTAATCACTTTCTCTCTTTGATCCTCTATTTCCCTATCTGTAAAATGAAGGTATTTGACTAGAGGTGTTTTTTTAAGGTCCTTTCCAGCTTTTGCACCTTTATGTTCTAAAAAGTCATTTAGTTCCAAGTTTGATAAGTCCATAATTCTACAGATCTCACCAATTACTCAAGAAGCATTTGTTAAGCCTAGGTATTATACTAAGTTCTAGCGATGCAAAGAAAGGCAAAAATATTCCCTGTCCACAAAGAATCTGAAGCCCTAGTAAGTTTACGTATTCGAGGACAAGCCCATTGTTTCTTACTATTTTCTCTGTATGAACCAAATCTCTCTGTTTTGAGGTTATATTACGTTCAAAACTGCTTAAAGTAGGTTAAAATAAAGCATATACAGAGGAGGAAAAATCTTTAAGGTTTGTTTTCCACTTGGTGTTTTGCTTTGTTTTGAAATGCTGCTTTGGGCAAATTGTGAAAGTCTTGCTCAGGCCACTAACCGACCTGCTCTGGGCCAAGAGCCCTGAGGCACAAGCATGAGCCATACTGAGCCTTGGATGCCAGCATTCAAGGGAATTGAGCTCCCAGAGTCCCTGACTGTACTGCAGTGAAGTGTTTCTGACTCACCAAGCAGATGATGCCTCTGTCTCCAAGACAATGAAATGAGATTTATTCTTAAAGCTGGAAGATGGATTAAAGAGAGAGAGAGGGGGGAAAGAGGGCCATAGGTGTTCTGCCCTGTGTGGAGGAGGCTCATTTTCTCCATTTGTTTGAAATCCATACCTCATGCTACATAGTCCTCCACTGGCTGAGCCCCTATGGGAGCTATGAAGGGAAGGGAGTCTTTAAGGCTGGGCAAGAAAGCATTGAAGTAGGGACATGGTCTTTTCCTAGGCATAATTGTGGGTGGCAGGGAAAAGTGATGTCTATGGGACATATAGGATGGATATAGGATATTACTCATTCTGTTCCCACATCAGCTGGTCAGTCGAAATTACTCAATACCCCATACTCAGAGCATCAAATGTCTCATCTTCAGAGATGTTAGTGGGTCAAAATTGGGGAGGAGGGGAATGGGAGAGGTTACAGTGTGCTATTTCCTTGGAAACATACCTGATAAGTAGATAAGGGGATAAGTAATTCCCCTCCCTGGAGAAGAATGACCCTGTTGACAGATTTCCTGGGGATAACTTCAGGGCCTCTCTTCTCAGTAGAAACAAAGTTCAAAGAAGCGTACCCATCTGTTGGAGCAGCCCAAAATTGAATGCCCCGTATAAAAGATCTAGCCAAATTTGCAAGGTATCCTCATTCTGTAAAGTCATTCTTTGCAAATTCCGGCAGTCATGGAAACATTTTTGGCTGCTTGGAGCAGCCTGGCTCCTGATTGCAGAGGGTTCAAGCCCTTGAAATTTCCTCTCTGTCCCCAGTGTTGTCCCTTGCTGTCACTTCCCCACCCAGACCACTTCCTCCACTGTGGGATGGGGTATGGATGAAAAGCCACAAGGCTGGTTTTGTCCCAAGTGAAAATTTTCCTAGTGAAACTAAGGATGTGGACCCCAGGGGCCAGTGCTTCCTCTGTGCAAAGGACTATAAAATCACAGAGGGGCATTTCCAGTCATTCTGTTCTGTATCTTGCCATTGGACCCAGATGGTTGCTGGAGAAGAAAGTGAGGCTGGTGACCTTGCACAGCCTGCCTCATTTACATCCAATTTATTTGCAAGTCATGGCATTACCTTCCTGATATCATGGACCTCTTTGGGAACAAAGGACAAACAAAAACAGTATCACACCTCTCAATGGACCCTGAGCAATCTTCTAGTCCAGCCCCTTTATTTTATGGAGGAGGACTCTAAGGTCCAAAGTAGGAAGTAATTTGTCACCCAGAGAGCAGAGCTGGGAAAGGAAACCAGGTCTCTGACTCCAAATCCTGTCCTCTTCACCATGCACAGCAACCTGCCTTCTTCCCTGATTCCTCGTGAGTGAAGCTTCACCTGAACCCCTTGAGCTGAAAGTTCAGATGATGCTCTTCAAAACGATGTTGGCCAATTTTAAGACTTACAGCTGAAGCCCACCCTATCCATCATCCATTGACATTCAATATTATCATTTATAAAGGAGAGAATTCCTCTGTTCTAAGAGACACCCAGTTCTTTTCATGACAAATGCCACCAGAAAGACAGTATGCATCCTCTGTACAAGCCTGGATTATGGAAAGTAGTGGTTCCATTTTTATTTCATTGAAGTCAGGCCCACACACAAGTCAAGTGGAATTTGGCTACTCTGTAGAGGTAGCATTCTGTAGGGTGGAAAGTCTCCTCTTGACATATAACTGAAAGCAAATACAACAAGCATATAATGTGCTTATTATGTGTTAAACAGAAAATACCAAAAAGCAAAAAAAATCTTGTGAAAACTGTCTTCCTTCAAAGAACTCAGAATCTACTGACAGAGAAAACATGCAAACATCTATATACAAGTAAAATAAAAACAATTAATTTGAATGCCAAGACATTTGGGTCTTTTTTTCTCATCTGTAAAATGGTAATAACTTTTACACCACCTACATTGATAGTTGTGCTGTTATGAAGTGTTTTCCAAACATTAAAATGCTCCAGAGGAACGAGTTACTGTCATCTGCCTCTCCTTATCAGTGAAAGTCAATGTAATCTAGAAGATAAAGAGAAATCTAGGAGCTCTGGATTCAAGTTCTGATTCTGAAACGTTTTAGCTGTGTGACCCTGACCTGAGAAGTCACTTAATCTCTCAGTGGCCCTGGGCAATTCCCCATCTTTCCAAAACTGTAAGTTACAAACTAGCTGTTTATCTGCATCAATGTAGAGTTTCCCAAAGCTTAGAAGTAACAGAACAAAAATTCTAACAACTCAACATTATTAACCTTTGAGTTATTCTCATTCTCTGTTCTCCCCCTCCCTTTCCTTCTTCCTCCTCTTCTTCCTCTCCCCTTTCCTCCTTTCTCTCCTCCTCTTTTTCTTTTGTCTTCCTCCTCCTCTATGTCCCCTTCCTCTCCCTTTTCCTCTTTCTCCTCCTTCCCTTCCCCGCCTTCCCCCCCCCCCAAGTACATACTACTCTCCCGATGTGGGTACCATTTTGTCTTCAGTGAACAGTAAGTGGGCACGAGCCCCTTGGGGTGCTCCCTGGGTCAGAATGCTGTGAAAACTGAATGAATTCAGGGAGATGGCCATGGGCCCCTCTCTTTTGACAATCTCTATTATAATAGACCAGGACCTCACGGTGGGCCAAGAGAGGCCCAGCAGAGAGCAAGCTGCAGAGAGAGGGAATGGGGTAGGGCGGCATTGCCCGCTGCCCCTTTGCCCTGGCCCTCCCGGGCAGCAATCTAAACAGCTGGGCCTCTGATGTGCCCGGGAGCATCGCCCGCCTGCCGAACAAAAGCAACAAAAGCCACATTACAGCGGGGCAATGTGGTCATCCCCGCACCGCTGGGGCTTAGCTGACTCTCCCTGGCCCCCATCAATGCCTTCCTTGTTGTCTGTCGGAGGCCCTGGAGGGTTACCAGAGGACTATCCCGCCTCAATAGCCTCTCTCCGCCATTGTCCTTTAACATAGGTTTAGAGCCCTCCAGGATAGGGAACTGCCGGTACAATTACTCAGAATGGCCAGCAGTGGACTAGGCTTATTTGCAGCACACAGCTGATTGGCCTTTGTACCAGGACAAAGAGACCCTTGTTGGGCGCTGGATACAAAAGCAAACACAATGTATGAATCTGAATAATGCGGAGGAGGGAAGTAACTGGGATAGCTGCAAAAGGCTGTTATTGACCAAATAGGGGCCACTGCGCCCCGCCCCTCCGGACACCCTCCCCTCTTCCCCACGCCTCCACACCCCCTCAACCCCCCTCCCCTCCCCTCTATTCTAGCTCTGATCGCTCCAGAGATTTGTCCTGCCTTTGAAAGACCTTTCTAGCACACACAGAGAAAGCCCACCATAAACCAAGCAGTTAGTTCAGGTCTTTTCTCTTTTGCCCCGGGAAGAGAGTAGGAAGTTAGACACTTAAAATTCTGCACCAGGGATCTCTAGCATTTCTTGAATTCCAGAGTTTCTCATCAAGACCACAAACATTTGTGTGCGTGTGTGTGAAGGACATTTCAGGGAGGATAAAAGCAGTTTACGTTAATACTGTTAATACACCAGGTTTGCAAAGTGTTTCCCTCCCAACAATCTCATAAAGGAGTTCTTGGGATTATTACCCCGTTTTATAGATCAGGAAATGGAGGTTCGGGCAAAAGGATTCCTCTGGGACTAAATGGCTAATTAATAATAATAACTGGGATTTATATAATGTTTTGTTTTGTTTTTGAGTTTCAAGGCACTACACACACCTTTCATCCAAGGGGTGCTGGGGTGGGATATGGATCATATTTCAGGCAGTATCATCTCCAATTTACATAGTGGAAGCTGAAGCTCAGAAAAGGTGTGTCTTGCCCAAAATCACACAGTTAGTAATAATACCAATTCACATTCGCATAGTTAAGATTTGCCAAACACTTTTTTTTGTGTTTTGGCACTGACTCTCACAACAACCTTGGGAAGTAGAGGCTATGACTATCATCTCAATTTTACAGATGTGGAAACTAGGGTTCAGTGTCAGACAGGATTTGAACTCATTTCCTCTTTGCTCATATACCCACTAAGTTGGACTGACTACCCATCAACATCATAGATAGGATTCTAAATAGGTCTTCTTTATTCTAATCCTTCACTCTATCCAGAGGCCATTCCTAGTCATCCTGATCTATATCTTGCCACTGGACCCATATGGCTCCAGAGGAGAAAGTGAGGGCAGTGACCTTGCACAGCCCTCCCTCACTTAAAATTCACTTGCAAACCAGGGCATCATCTCACTGATGTCTTGGTCCTCTTCCAGAACTAAGGACAAGCAATAACAACAATCAAGTCTACCCATAAGTCTTCTTTACTCAAATCCAGCATTCTATGCACTAAGGCACACTCTGTCTCAGGTCCAAGACAGGATTTGAACCCAGTTTCTTTCTGGCTCCAAGTACAGCATTCTAGCCATTATATCCTGTGCTGCTTTTCTCAGCTAGTAAATGTCAGAGATAGGTCTTTTGGGGAGGCCTTTTGATAGACCAAGATGCTTCCCACTACACTGTGCTTACAAAAACACATTTCAGTTGTAATAAGTTCTGGCCACAAAGGAAAACAGTATATCAAAAACTAGTTGATGTCTTTCCTGCTGCCACAACAAACTCATCAATCCGCTTTGCCGTCTGAGAGACTGTGCAGAAATCACTCAGCAGTACAGCTGAAAAGTGTTGGCCAATGATAGCAAATAGATAGCTGCAAACAAAAACATCCCCTTGTCCTGGAGGGTGGAGAGAAGAAATAATTAGTTAACTCTTTTGATGCAGGTTTCATACCATTCAAACTACACAGAATATAATCAGGTCACAGTTTCTTTTACAACAGAGCAGAATGATCCCCTCGGGGCCTAGAGTCTGCCTTGACCTAAAATATTCATCCTCTATAAAGCATAAGTCTGACTCTCAGCACCTTTGGTCTCTGCATCCAGATATCAGGACACAACTTATTAGAGTGAGGATGAAAATTGCTGTTCCAGCCAATCCATAAGCATTTAAGTGCCTACTATGTACTGGGCTAAGATGAGGTCCAGAGAAATGAAGGAACCCACCCAAAGACATACAGGGAATGAACTCAGATCCTCTGATTCCGAATCTAAAACTACTTCCAACTGATATGATGTGCCATGTGAAAAGGCTTCATGTATACAGTGTAAAGCATTGTACCAAACAGGCTATCCAGATACTGGGGATTTTATATCTATCTATCTATATTTATATCTCCAATAGATATATATCTTCTATCCAGATATTGAAAAACAATTGGGGGTGGGTGGAAGGAGGAAATATAGGTGATATAAAAGCAAAAGTTATAAAAATCTACTTTTAAAAACAGAAGAATAACAATTGGAGAAAAGCATTCTGCAGCAGTGTTTGCAAAGGAAGAAAATAAAATGTTTCAAAACAGTTGGGGGAAAATTAGAGAACAGTAAACCCAACTAAATGATCACTTCTGAATAATCTGTGAATTAGGAGAACTGGTCTTGACCTAACTGGTCTTAACTCGCTGTCATGAGACAAATCAAACTACAGCTTTTGGACGTGATTACTAGGAGAAATACAGGCGAGGCTGCAGAGGTTGGGGTGGTGAATGGAGGTGTGGCTTCTCTCTAGTCTGGGGGCATGGCCCACTCAGAGACATATCATTTGGAGAAACGATGTGTTTGGTGGTAAATACAGGCAACTTTGGGCACCTGGCAGGGTGGAAAAAAGGAAGGCATTATACAAAGGAAGTACAAAGTGAGTGTGAGTGATTCAGGGCAGGCTGGTTGGGAGAACTTGGGTCAAACAACATTCATCTAATTTCACTGTGTGCTACCATGTCTAGCCCAGGGTCAACTCCACTGCCAGTCACTGAGTAGGCTTTCTCTTGGCATGGTCTGGTTAATCTGGCACAATATAGGACCTGAGAACTCTGAACAACTTTATTTACTGAGATGCAAGAAGACTGCAATTGTTCAGTGTCACTTTTCACTCTGGGCTGAGAGAAAAAAACCATGGGGCAGCTAGGAGGTATGAATATAGCACTGGGCCCTGAGTTCAAAAGTGGCTTCAGATACTGACTAGTTGTATGACCTTGGGAAAGTCACTTGATCACTTTTTGCCTCAATTTCCTCATCTGTAAGATAAAATAGTAATATAATAATAATAGCAGCCATATCACAAGAGTTATTGCGAAAATCAAATGAGATATTTGTAAAGTGTTTAACATAGTGCCTCGTACAGAGTAAGTGCTATATCAATGCTAGTAGCAATTACTGGTATTATGACTACTACTACTTCCACCACCACTACTATTACTAGTGCTACTGCTACTGTTACTGCTACTTACTACCACTACTACCATTACTACTACTACCACTGCTACCACTACTACTACTACTACCACTCCTCCTCCTCCTCCTTCTCCTCCTCTTCCTCCTCCTCCTACTACTATTACCACCCCGTATTTTCACTTCATCACTGCATAATTACTATTGTTACTATTTGGGGATAGGGCTAAATACTGGGCCTATGATTTCATTGATAAAGGCAAGTTTGGGATAAGGGAATTTTCTGTGTCAATACAAATAAATGCTTTCTATGTAACTTATGCTTTTGCAGGGTTGTTTAGAACAGGGCTTCTTAAAAGTTCTCCAATTTTGACCCCTTTGGCACTTCTTAAACTTTGGGTTGAGACCCCACTGATTTAAGGAGCACTGGTCTAGAATTATAAGAGAAGTAAATGATTTGGCCAGGATGGATGAGATGTGAGACTCACACCCAGATTTTTTAGGTTCTGAGACCAGCTCTGTACAATGCCACATTGTGTGGGACATCATTTTATTGTGGATTATTCTTATCATCTTTGTCATCATCAGTATCATCATTTCATTCTCATCTTATGAGATGAAATGGGGATAAGAATGGTCCTGGGACAAGTTGCCACCATATTAGGGCTCTTTTATATTTAATATTAGTTGTGCTACTGTACCAGTGATTTAAATCATTTATTTATTTTTTAATTTAATGAAAATGTCAGACTGCAAGCTCATCTATTTTAGAAGCAACAGGAGTTCCATCAGCAGTAGCACACAGGATGAGGATGCTGAGAGATACTTATTCCTGTTTCCCACATGGTTTTGATTTCTTTCACTTGGTCTTTATGTGTTAAGAGCTTTTCATTCCACATGCTTGGGAGGTTGTGAGTATGCAGTGTGATGAAATCTATTAAAAATAAACTTTGATTTTTATGGGACAATGGTATGTTTAGGTGATTGTGGGTAACAATTTTGTTTGGGATGATGCTAGGATTCCAGTACAGCTGATTCGTTGCATTCCCAAGTTTATTTTGGGCTCTGTATTTATTTGTGATGCAAGGATTCATCATCTGTTTATTCAGGATAGTGAGCTTCTGGTGAAGAAGTCTGACCATTTTATCCTGTTGTAGTTAGGGTGAGCTGAGGACTACTCTGTGGAATGACGCCATGTGCTCTAGTTCTATGGGTAATGGGACAAGTGCTTTTGCCCCTTGCTAATGGACAAGGGACAGGTGTGACATAGAGAATCTGTTTAGATCTTTGGTACCTGTAATACTAACTAATTAGCTAGCATAGTGTTTTTACTTTGGTAAAGAGCATTACAAATATTAGCTCGTGTTGGTCTCATGACAGCCCTGGGAAGCAGATATTATCATTCCCCTCATTTTACAAATGACATTGACACAAATTTCTGTGATACAAGGAAGGGTGTGCAGGACCAAAATAAATGTTCAGACAAACTGCTTGAGGAGAAATTTAAGAGGAAGAAAATCAACGTCACTTCCAACTCTAATATTCTGAGAATCAGTGATGTGGTGAAGAGTCTTAAGATCAGATATGTAGACTTATAAGGGATGTTAATTAAAAAAAAATACTTAGATGTATTGCTGCCTTGCCCTGAACATCTTTTCTATTCTTTTCTGTGCATTTAAAATTTATTTCAGTGATAACATTTCTTTCTTTTTTCTGGTATCACTATCACTAGCTTTCCTAGCATTGCCACTGCCTCCCTCTCCGCTCCCCCTGTCCCATTCCCCACCCTTCCACCCTGTATCTGTCACAATTGAAATTAAGTTAAACTTAGTCACAAAGTTCTGAGCACATTCAATTTATTGGTAAGGCTAGCAATTACCAACAAAATGATTTCTTTTGCTCCTTGGCAATTTAAAGTTCCCTGGGAGTTCAAACTTTTGCGGATAGTTAAGAAAAAGATAAATAAAATTCCATTTAGCACAATTACTTTAACCTTTTTTGCTTTTCCATAGGAACTTAATTAGGCCTTGAAATTTTTCACTTCTTAAACCACATCTTGACCATTTTAAGTGAATTTTAGATGCAAAGTAAATTATATCATAGGACAGTAAGGAAGTAGTAGTTTTTAATAACTAGTTTTTATTGAGCAAATGTTTTATTGGTTTATTCATCAATACTTATAATATGTCCCTTATAGACAAGTAGTTTCCAAATTCTTTTAATCCAGACAATATTTGACTTCAATAAAAGACCTTGTATATATAATAAAAGAAAGTGTAATGGCAGCCAAACTTTGGTAAAACCATCTCAGCAGATAGGCTAAACCAGAGTAAAAGTAACTGAAAGGTATCAGATCCTGAGTCAGGGGAATATTTACCCCAAGCCTGTGGAGGATTCCTTGGGCAGAATGGGTATGGGAGAACAATTTATTATGATGGTCATGGAGGCGGTTGAAGCCAGTGTTATGGAGCACTTAGAAGTTGGTCAGATCTAGAAGATGCCAAGGTTATCCACTGCATTTTGGGCCACCTTCAATCGTCTTGACTTTTATCTTGATACTAGCCTTCCATGACTCTGGAATAGAAGGTTAAGACTCATATGACTTTGTGTAACCGCCTCACTTAAATTCACTTCACCACACAGGTTAAGATATCACTTTGTGATATCATTGGTCCTCTTCAAAAACAAAGGATGAATGACAACTAAAATGACTATAAAGTAGGGTTTACTAGCCTTTTTATAGTTTAGAGAAGTATAAGAGAACAAGGAACAGGAAGCATCACAAATGGAAAACAATATTATTGGATACAAAATCAGAAGCATCACAGATGATGGAAAACAATATGATTGTTTGGATGTCTGGAATGCAGGGCTAGCAACAACCCCTCCTCCCATCTTCCTGTTGTGGCAAGTTCATTGGTGGTGTCCACAGTGATAATAGACTAGACTTTCTTCAAGAATCACTAGTGTTGTAGAGATAACAGATGTCCTAGTGCCCACCTGCATCTTACAAGGCTTCTTAGCAAGATAATAGCTCTTTTTTTTTTGTTTGTTTTTTGTTTTTTTTTTTTAACAAAGAAACCCCAATGAAATGTGAAATGGTTGATTTATTTGTTTTTTTTTAATTCAATTTTTAATTTATTAATTTGTTTCCTTTTAGTTTACAGGATTCAATTCCACAATTCCTTGAATTTCACATTTTGTCCCCCTCCTTCCCCTCCCCCCCATGGTGTCTTATAATCAAGTATAGGATCTGTAAATACTTTCACATTATACAATGGTCAGGTTATAAGGATGGATTATACCAGCTGGAATGAAAAATGGTAAAGAGGACATAAGTCAATCCCAAAAGACACATGATGGATAGAAAAACGTGCATCCAGAGAAAGAACTAAATTTATATCCAGGTGGAAGCAAAATACCTGATCTTTTTCGTTCTCTTATTTGATAATAGCTCTTTCTTAATGGTATATGGGTATTCAAGGCTCTTTAATAAGATAACAGGTCTTCTTTAATTGTGTACAGGCACAAAGATGTGTAGCAATAATACATTTCTTTAAATTAAGGGGATTAATAATAATATATAGCTCATAGAGGAAAGCTGAACTTCTGAATTTAGAAATATGCCTCAAAAAATAAAAAAATAAAAATATGCTTCAGGCAGTTACAGAATGGAATGAATTATAGAATGGAATCAAATATAAAATACTAAATCAATATTTGATTTTCTCATCCCTTTCCAAAGTTAATCCCCTTCAAAATATTTCTGAACCCTCTTTTGTAACAAATAAGCATAATGAAGCAAAATAAATCCACAAATTGGCCATATCCCAAAATATAAGATTCATTCTATAATTCTAGGCAAGACCATCACCTTTCTCTGAGGTGGGTAGTACACTTCATCCTTGGCTCTTCCTATACAGAGGACCTGAATTCAAGTTCTGCCTCTAATATGTACTGATTATGTGAACCTAGGCAAATCATTTAGAGTTACTCAGGTAACCCCTGCACTTTCTGTTATAACTGATCATGGAATTGATAAAAAAATTTTAGATCTTTCAAAATTGTTTTTCTTTACCTTGTGGAAGACATATAAATTAGTTTCCTTTTAAGTTTAAACACTTTGTTCAACATCTTATGCTAATTTTTTATCATATGATTAAATGATTTTTAATATTTTTGGTTTTCTACATTTATTTGAGGTTTCTATACTCCAGTGTTAATTGCCTTGTATACCTGAGATTATGTGTATTCCTTTTTATCCTCATTTAGTAATCATTAGAGATCTATCTCATTTAACTTTTATAAAATTCTATTAATGTCCTTTTTTTTTTGTTTGAATTGTCTAAATCTAAAACAGGTACTCTGAAGTTCCCAAATATCATAATTTTGCTTTTAATTTCTCCCTGTAATTTAACCACAATTTGTCAAATATTAAATATTATGCCCTTTAATGGTTATATATGTACATATGCACATACGCATACACACATCTTGGGTATTGATAGTATTTAATTGTATAGGGTGCTCTTAAACCACATTGTCATGCAGTTTCTTAATTATCTCTTTTAACCCCCTTTTTAAACTATTATCTTGTCTGAGAACCTGATTTCTACCCTTAGTTTTGAGTTGATTTAAAGTATAATACATTCAATTTTAGTCCCTCATTTTAGCTCTATTTAACTCTTTATATTTCAAGTTTGTTTCTTTTAAATACCATATTGTTAGATTTTGCTTTCTAAGCCACTCTGCTATACTCTTCCATTTATTGGTTAATTCATATCATTTACACTCATAACTATGATTGTCAATTGTGTACTTCTTTCCATAATAATTTCTTGCTTTTTTTCCCTTTCTTTCCTTCATCCCACTTTCTTTTTCAAAAGGAGATTAATACTAGTGATCAGAAATGGAAGTGATCTACTTGCATGTTATTAACCCTTTTTTTTCCTTAGAGTTTCCTTGTGATTGAAATTTTAGGATTTGTTTGCCTTGCATGCAGTGTTGCAGGTTTCAGGCAAGCACAGAGCATCTTAGGTCTGAGCTCTTAAAGGCGTCTAGCTTTTTTACCTGTGGTGGTAATGATTTTCCTGGAAAAACCTTTTTCCAGTGCCTTCAGGTTCTTGTTGTCTTTATTGTTGTTGTTGTTTTCTCTTTGTTTTTGTTGTGTTTTCTTTTTAAATATTGAATTTTATGCTATTTCTCTTTGGATTTTTGATCACTTTGTTGTACTGCTTTTAAAAAATCTTTCCCTAGGGGAGGCCAGGTGGCTCAGTGAGTAAGAGCACCAGCTCCAGTGTCAGGATGACCTAGGGATCAAATCCGGGTTCAGATACTTAGCACCACACCCAGAAATAACTGGTCTTGTAGCCTTGAGCAAGTTACTTAACCCTGATTGCTTATATATATATATATTTCCCAGAATATATATGAATGACCTGGACTCCTCTATACCTTTTCCATCAACAACCTAGTTCCATAGCTCCTAAGAAGGGACTTTAGCAGTCATAGGTCAACTAGTACAACCCCTTCTTTTTTTATAGTTGTGGAAACTAAATCCTTAGAAAGGTAAAGTGTGACTTGCTCATTATCAGAGGTCTTAAGTGGTAGATCTAGGATTTGAACCCAGCTCCTCTGATTCCATATCCAGCATTCTCTCCAGCAAGCAACTTACCATTCTTTTATGCACCCTTTCCTTTTCTCTATGTCTTTCCTTTTCTCTTTTTTTACAGTCAGAACAACTTATCTTTCTTAACTACAGAACATTTTAAAGCTACTTCTCTCTATCTCAGGAGGACGTCTGTTGGGTTTCCTTAAAATAGGGCTCACCTATATCATATTTTATCAGTCTAATTGTCTGGGCTCTTTTGGAAAATGTAGATTAGATGGGGACAGAGAATACCTTTCCCTGAGCAGATATGAAGGAGAAAGTGTTTTCTCCCATAAAGACTCTGGAGAGAAAAAGAGAGTTGTTGTGCCCTGCAGAGCTGGGAAAAGAAAATCAGGCTGCTTGTTACTTTTTACCAAACATCTTCATGCACTTTCTTGCAGCTTTATTATCCCTATTTTAAAAAACAGGGGAAATTGAACCCAGAGGAATTGAGTGACTTGCTGGTGTCCAAGTGGGAGCAGTGGGGAGCAATCAAATTCAGCCTTCTTTCTCTCCCGACCTGCATTTAAATCCCTAAACAGCACTTCTTCCTGTAATGAGCACCACCTTTTGCTTTAATTAAAATTCAGTTACAAATGTAGACATTCTACTGGGCTCATAATGACTTGGAGTAGATTTTTTGGACAACTGGCATAATAGTACTAGGTCTTCCTAGCACACCAATTTATTATTTATAGTGTCCGCCTGGGTAGACATCATTCTTTAGGGCAATTAAGATAGGGCTCCTGGTCTCCAGGTACACAAGGAGGTGAGTGGGGAGGCTTCTGTTACCATTTCCATCACAGTAACTATTGGAAAGCCATTTCTTCCTGATAAAATGTATTCTCCTTGAATGTGTCCTAAACTCTCCAGGTCATTTGAACTAATTTTGAAAAAGGGATTTTTGAGGGCTTGGGATTGAGTAAGTCATTTATTCTGTAATTGTGGATGAGCAGATAGTACAAGGAGCTGTTTTCCCAGGTGGATCTATCCTGATCAAAGTGACACATTTTCTTTTCTTTTTCTTTTTGGAGGGCAATTGGGGTTAAGTGACTTGCTCAAAGTCACATGGCTAGTTTTTTGTGTTAAGTGTCTGAGGCTAGATTTGAATTCAGGCCATCCTGACTCCAGGGCTGGTTCAGTTTAGGATTATTCTCTATTCACTGCACCACCTAGCCACCCCCAAAGTGCTACATTTTCAAGTACAATTCATGTGAGATACTAATAACTGACATTTCTATAATTTTATTTTTGACCAGCATTGTGAGGCAGGCAGTCCAAGGAGCATCACTTCCTACTTGGACTATTGCAATAGCCTTCCAGTTGGGCTCTCTGTCACAAGGCTCCCTCCATACCAGTGCATCCTCCAGTCAGCTATCACAGTGATCTTCCTAAATCATTGATCTGACCATAACAGTCCCCTACTCAACAAATTCCAGTAGTTCCCTAGTGCCTCAAGGTCAAATACAAAATCCTCTTTTTCTCTCAAAGAACTTCATAAAGAGGCTTATTCCTACTTTGCCAATCTTCTTATGCCTTTGGATACTCTAAGATTCTGGCACTGACCTTGCTCTTCTATACCCAAGACTCTCCATTGTCCAAATACCTTTTCACTGACTGTTCCCCATACCTGCAATGTTCAGTGTTTTCCCTTCTTACATCTACATCCTGGCTTCCTTCATTTCTTAGTTAAAATCCCAACTTCTAGGGGCGGCCAGGTGGCTCAGTGAGTAAGAGCACCAGCTCCATTGTTGGGATGACCTGGGGATCAAATCCGGGCTCAGACACTCAGCACCACACCCAGAAATAACTGACCACGTAACCTTGAGCAAGTTACTTAACCCCAATTGCTTTAAAAAAAAATCTCAACTTCTACAAGTCATCTTTCCTACAGCTCCTCTTTAGTGTTAGCACCTTCCTTGTGAAATTAGTTTCATTTTGTTTTCCCTCTCTCCCCTCCCTTGTACTATACACACACAGAGACACACACATACATTGTATGTGTGTGTGTAAATATATATATATATGTATATATACATATGTGTATATATATATATGTATACACAGTTGTCTTTTGTTCTTGAAGAAGACAAAACTAACATCACTATGTTGGGGTCAAAGTATGGTGTGTCTGGCTATGGTTAATAAGACCAATATGAGTTTAGAAGGCTATCACCACAGGTTGGGCACAAATAGTCACGTGAACATTTGGAGTAGAGATGTCTCTGAATTTGCACATCTGTGATAGTAATGGCATTTAAATGAAGGTACAGCCTAGGGGTGGAGTAGTATTTAGAACAGGGACTTTGTAATTGATTGAATGATTGGAAGGTCCTGGGGTGTGGTAGTACTTGATTGAATCACACTTGGGGGTAGTACTTGGAGATTATTTAATCACACTTAGTAAATGCTGTATTTTGAATGATGTCATGTTTTTATCTTCTCTGTTCTTGGTTTGTCACTGAATAAAATGGAGAGCACCTATGCTGGTATTTTGAACCTTGGGAAGTTGCCTTTCCTTGGTGTTACAGTATAACATCTCAAATTTCTTTTGAGTTATCACAATTCTGCTTTGGTCATAGAATATAGAACCTTCCTTGATTCAAGCATGCCATGGTGAGCAGTCCTGTGCCAGTGTATTCCATGCCTCACAATAAATTCAAAAATTCTTCAGAGAGTCCTTGAGAGTGTCCTTGTATCACTTCATCTGACCTCCGTGTGAGTGCTTGCCTTGTATGAGTTCACTGTAAATTAGTATTTTTAAGAAAATGTACTTTTGACATTCAAACAACTTTGCCAGGCCATAAGAGTTGTGCTCTCTATAGTAGAGTTTGAAGCCAGATTTGAACTCAGGTCTTCCTGACTTCGGGTCCAGCATTCTGTCCTTTCTATCCACCTACCTGCCCCAGCACTATATAGTATAATTCATGTGGATCTGGTGACTTCAACTCAGTAAGGTCAATCAGTTAATAAGCCTTATATTACTAGGTACTGTGGTAAAGCTAAACATAGGGTATTCAGAGAGAGACAAAGTAATCATTCCTGTTCTCAATGGGCTGACAGTCTAATAATGGTCAAGTAGGTTCTCCTTTATGTTAGTGGTCTGCTAGATGTTGTCCTAGATAGAGCACAAGATTTCAATTAGGAAGCTTTTACATCACATCTGGATTCAGATTCTTTCTAGCTTTGTGACCTTGGACAAGTCATTTAACTTCTACACTAGCTTCCCCATCTGTAAAATAGGGATAATAATGGCACTTACCCTCAGGGTTGTTGTGTGGATCATATGAGTTAATACACATAAAGCACTTTGCCTTTAATGCACAAACATGGTTTTTGATATACAAAAACAAAACTCACCAACTTGGCCTTTTAAATCCTTCCATCCTGTGACTCCAGCCTGCCTTCCAAGTTTTGTTTCTATATTATTCAATGACTTCTAAATTCCAGCCAAATTGGATATTAGTTGTTCTCCAAACTTGCTATTTCATCTCTTACCTCCATAACTGTGAGCTCCTTGAGAGGAGGGGCTGAATTTTGCTTTCCTTTGCAACATCAGCTCTTAGCACAATGCCTGGTGCTTAAAAATTATCTGACTGAACTTACAAATGCCTGGAATTTCATTCCTTCCTTATCTTGGAATGCTTTTCTTGCTACATTAAGTTGGTTGCTATTGTCCTTTTCTTCCAGCTGCCTTGCAATGTAACTCCCTGTATGTGTCTTGCCTCTCCAGGGCAATCTCTTTGAAGGAATTATTCACTATTTCTCTTTTTAGACATAACAACTAGATATGTCTGTGCATGTGACTTCATAAGTAAATGTTTGTATATTTGTTGAATGTAAAAGAAGCTGTCTTTCCAGGTTAGCCTTATTCTGTCCTGTTATAGGGATATTTAGCTGGTTGAAGAGGGGAATGCTTCAGACAGAGATGCTTTAGACAAGAAGGTCTGCTGTAACTACACATTTCATAAAATCACTCTGCCAGAACTTGTGAACAAGACAAAGAGATGTGGTCTAGAAGATATGTTGGTTAGGACAATCTAGGGATAGTTGACTGAACGAAGAGTGGTCATTGATAGCTTGATGTTATTTTGGATGAAAGTCTCTAGTAGAGTGTCTCAGGCATCTGCCCTCGACCTTATGCTGGTTTAATATTTTTATTAGGGACTTGATTGAAGGTAGAGACAACATTTTTATCAAATGTGCATATTTATATAAAAGTGGGGGAGGGAGCTAATACATCAGATTAAGATTAGGATAAACAAACTTCTCAAAAAGCTAAAATGATGGGTTGAATACAGTAATAAGATTTCATAGGAATAAAAGTTGTTTAAACACTACCTTTAGAAAATCAACTTCATGTGTTTAGAAGTTTGTTTGATTTATTTATTTAGTTTAGATTTAAATTTCTTAGTGGACTGTATTTCACTAATGTGAGGTGGCAGCCATTGAACCTGTTATCCTAAACTGCATCGAGAAGCAGAGCATGTAGAACACTGGAGGTGAAGTCCCATGTTATTTAGTTCTGCGTAGTACATTGTAGGAAAAACATTAATAAGCTGGACAGTCTCCAGGAGAGAGTTACCAGGAGGGGTGGCTATGTGGCACAGTGAATAGAGTACCAGCCCTGGAGTCAGGAGGACCTGAGTTCAAAGCCGGCCTCAGACACTTAACACAAAAGCTAGCTGTGTGACCTTGGGCAAGTAACTTAACCACAATTGCCCTCCAAAAAGCAAAAAAAAAAAAAAAACCAAGGGAAGTTACCAGGAGTGTGAGGGGATTGGAGACTATACCATATAAGGACTGGTTGATGCATAGCATGGGGAAGAAACAACTTGATGGAAAAGAAGTTGATATTTCAGATGCCTATTGTTTTAAGTATTTAAAGGGCTGTCATGTAGAGGAGAGATTAATCTTATTCTTCTTGACCCTAAAAGACAAAACCAGGAGCAATGGTTAGATTTGCAGAAGCAGATTTTAAAATTTTAGTTTAGTTGTGTCCAACTTTATGACCCCGTGGACATTTTTCCTCCATGGAGATTTCTTGGCAAAGATACTAGAATGGTTTGCCATTTCCTTCTCTAGCATGTCCACATTTTTTTCTTTTTTTTTCATTTTTCAAATGCTTTATTACCATTCACATATGTATTCATATGCCCATATACTCTCATATATATATATATATATATATATATATTTCTATTCCCTTCAACTACTGAGAAAAGTTTCATAAGTTGCAATTATTGTTTTTCCATGTAGGAATGTTCATAGTTCAACTTTGATAAGTTCCTTATGATTTCTTTTCCCTGTTTACCTTCTCATGCTTCTCTTGCTTCTTGTATCTGAATGTCAAATTTTCTATTCAACTCTGGTTTTTTCAGCAAGAATGCTTGAAAGTCCTCTATTCCACTGAATGACCATATTTTCCCCTGAAACATGACACTCAGTTTTGCTGGGTAGGTAACTCTTGGTTTTAATCCAGCTCCTTTGACCTCCAAAATATCATATTCCAAGCCCTTCGATCCCTCAGTGTAAAAGCTGCCAGATCCTGGGTGATCCTGATTATGTTTCCACAATATTCAAATTGTTTCTTCCTGGCTGCTTGTAATATTCTCTCCTTAATCTGGGAATTCCGGAACCTGGCTATAATATTCCTAGGAGTTTTCTTTTGGGGATCTTTTTCAGGAGGTGATCGGTGGATTCTTTCAACCTCTATTTTGCCCTCTGGTTCTAAAATATCAGGGCAGTTTTCTTTGAGAACTTCTTGGAGGATGATTTCTATGTTCTTACTTTGATAATGGCTTTCAGGTAGTCTAATAATTTTTAAATTATCTCTCCTGGATCTAGTTTCCAGGTCAGTGGTTTTTTCCATGAGATATTTCACATTGCCTTCTATTCTTTCATTTGTTTGGATCTCTTTAACAGCATCTTGATTTCTCATAAAGTTTTTAGCTTCCATTTGCTCCAATCTAATTCTGAAACAATGATTCTCCTCATTGAGCTTTTGAGATTCTTTTTCCATCTGCCAAACTCGGCTTTTTAAGGCATTCTTCTCCTCATTGCCTTTTTGAGCCTCTTTTGCCATTTGAGTTAGTCTATTTTTTTTTTTAAGCAATCGGGGTTAAGTAACTTGCTCAAGGTTACACGGCCAGGTGTTTCTGGCTGGTGCTAAGTGTCTGAGACCGGGATTCAATCTCCAGGTCATCCTGACACCGGAGCCGGTGCTCTTACTCGCCGTGCTACCTGGCCGCCCCGAGTTAGTCTGTTTTTTAAGGTATAATTTTCTTCAGTCAGTGTGTTGACTCTCATTTTGTAGTTTTCTTGCATTTTTCTCATTTCTCTTCCCAATTTTTCCTCCACTTCTCTTATGTGCTTCTTAAGGTCCTCTATGGCCTGTAACCAGCTCGCATTTTCCTTTGAAGCTTTTGGTGCTGGAGTTCTGACATCACTGTCTTCCTCCTGTTCCATGCTTTGTTCCCTTTTGTCTTCAATATAGGAGTCTAATGTTGGAATCTTCTGTCTGCTTTGTTTCCTTTGCCTGGTCATGTGGCCGCTCAGTCACTTGACCCCTGGGCTTTTTGCCACAGTAGGATTCTGCCACCAGACAGGGGAGCTTTCCTCCCAAATGCTGTGGTTTTCTCAGCTGCCAGAGGTATTAGATGGGTGCCCTCTCTGAGGTCTCCACATGCTCTGGCAAGCTGGAAACATACCCCAGGACCTCCACCCTAGAGTGCAATTGAGATCCAAGCAGGTTAAAGCAAGAGCGATTACCCCTCAGTCTGGTGCTTGGTCTCCCTTCACTCTTCAGGCCAGGAGCTGAAGCTGCCACGTGTTGCTGGCTGGCTGGCGTCACAGCGGCTTCTCGCCCCAGGGGCCAAAGCCACGCACTCCCACTTACTGGGTACCAAAGTCCAGACTGCACTGCCCTCACTTTGTCCTTTGCATCTATGTGTTGATAAATCTCGAAACGGCCATAGCTGCTGCTGATTTGGAGTCCCTCCAGCCAGTGGCTGGTCAGGCCCACCCTAGGGCTAAAGCCTCAGCATGGGGCTGGGCTCTGCTCCCAGAGCACTGAGCTGGCCAATTCATGCTGGCCTGCAGAGATATCCTCAAGGGGAGGTTAGCTTCTCTGGGTCATTTTCTGGGTTCTGCAGCTCCAAAGTTTGTTTAGAGTTCCCTTTTTACATGGAATGGGGACGGTGGAAGCGGGAGCAGTGGGGAGGTCCTGCTTCTACTTTGCCATCTTGACTCTGGCCCTTTTCTGAGTATGTCCACATTTGTAATGGGAATGTAAATTTAAAGATCTTCCCTGCCCCCAGGCTAAAGTTCACCTGGAGCCTGGGGTGGGAGGCTTGTTTTTCAGTGGATACTTTTGATTGCCCAGTGGGTCAATAAGGTTGTTACATTGTCTGAGCCAGGAGAAGGCTATATAAGCCCTGATGTGCAGCTTGGTTTTGGGGCTCACTTTGAGAAGTGTTCTGTGATTTGATCTGGATTCTAAGAAGCCGTTGGGGGGGCTCACTTTGAGAAGTGTTCTGTGATTTGATCTGGATTCTAAGAAGCCGTTGTCCAGAGCCCCCCCGGCTTTGAAAAACCCAGACGTTGAAATCCAGATGTTTATTTGGTATGGATGTAATGGTTGGACAGTTTGGAAAGCTGTCTACTTGATCTGTTTCTGTCTTGATAATTCTGCCTGTATACTTTGAAGTTAGGGTACTGACCTTTTTCCCCTGAACAAGGTAAACAATATATGTCTGACTGATAAAAATAAGCTTGTTAACCCATTTTGAGTTGCTTTCCTTTATCAAAGCAGATCCAAGAACCTGTGTGAGCAGCCACCCTGGGGACGCTGGTGTGCTTGCCGCTACAACATGGCGTCACGAACAGGATCTGCAGAGTAAAAGGAAAGTATGGGGTCTGGGATAATTGTTTGTTTCCCAGTTGTGGTAGCTGTGACTCTGTGGAGCCATGGACCAGGAGAGAAGAATGGCCTGCATGCAGACTTCGCTGTGCTGAGAGCAATAATGGTTAGCTGCCTGCAATGGGACCTGGGCAGAAGCCAGGAGCAGCTGCCACCTGCGGGAGGAGAAGGAACCCAGGAGTTCGGAATTCAGCCACAGGAAAAGATAAGAACTGAGCAGCAAAGCAGGGGCACTGAATGTGTTTCCTGGCTGCATCCCACAGTTTGGGACCCAGGGGGAGGATGGATTTGTGACTATGGTGGGTGGGATGAAGTGCCTTGGATCCCCAGGGACCCCACCTTGTTGGTTTTGTTGCCCAGCCCCCTCTCTGTACTTGGAAGCAGGGGCTGGAGCTGTGTGAAGGGAAGGACACCCCCCTCCGCCCATGAGAACTTTATTTGAACTCTTGTTTTGAATTGAAGTGGTAATGCAATGTACTTTGTGTTTGTTTAAGGCCCAGTGGCCACTTTGGTAACTTTAGTTCTGTATCTTGAAAATGTGTAAGAGATGTTTAGTGCTGATTCAAAAGTAAGTTGACTATGCTATGGTACCGAATGTAATGGGAATGTAAATTTAAAGATCTTCCCTGCCCCTAGGCTTTAAGCCTGGGGTGGGAGGCTTGATTATCAGTAGATACTTCTTGATTGGCCAGTGGGTCAATAAGGTTGTTACATTGTCTGAGCCAGGAGAAGGCTATATAAGCCCTGATGTGTAGCTTGGTTTTGGGGCTCACTTAGTGTACTGTGATTTGATCTGGGTTCTGGGAAGCCGTTGTCCAGAGACCCCCGGCTTTGAAAAACCCAGATGTTGAAATCCAGATGTTTATTTGGTATGGATGTAATGGTTGGACAGTTTGGAAAGCTGTCTACTTGATCTGTTTCTGTCTTGATAATTCTGCCTGTATACTTTGAAGTTCAGGGTGCTGACCTTTTTCCCCTGAACAAGGTAAAGGATATATGTCTGACTGATTAAAGTAAGCTTGTTAACCCATTTTGAGTTGCTTTCCTTTATCAAAGCAGATCCAAGAAACTTTGTGAGCAGCTACCCTGGGGACGCTGGGGTGCTTGCTGCTACAACATTTTACAGATGAGGAATAAAAGCAAACAAAAGTCAAGTGACTTGTCCAGGGTCACACAACTACTAAATGTCTGAGGTCAGATTTGAACTCAGATCTTCCCAATTCCCTCAGGCCCAATACTTTATCCACTGTACCACTTAACTTCCCAGAAATGTTTCAGTTATTTCAAGGGAAAACTTTCTAATGATTCAAGTTATTTCACCTGAATATCACCTTCTCCTCATTGTCCCTAGCTTCTTTCATGACTTAGTTCAAGGGCCACTGCCTGTTCAGATCTTTCTTGACGTCGCTAGTTCTTTGGCTTCCTATTTCCATCCCTTCTTCATATTGGTTTGTACATAATCTGTATCTGTGTATATCTTGTTTCCCTTCAGTAGAATGTAAGCTCCTTGAAAGTAGGAACTAGTTTGTTTTTGTCTCAACATCCTCACTGCCTAGTGAGTGACTGGCTCATAGAAGGTGCTTTATACATCTTTGTGTTTGTAGTCAACTTCTGGCCATCAAAATTTACCTTCCTTTGGAGAAGAGAAGGAGAAGGAGAAGGAGAGGGAGAAGGAGAGGACAAGCTGAGTTACCCAACTAACTGGGTCCCCATTCAAGCAGTTTGGTCTACTCACAGGTTGTTTGTCCTTCATTTTCAAAGAGTACCATGGCATGAGGTAAATGATGACATGACCTGCAGTTGATTTTTATTTGAGTGAGGGAGGGCTGTGCAAGGTCACCAGCCCTCCCTTTCTCCTCTACAGCCATCTGGGTCCAGTGACCAGATATTCATCAGGATGACTGCAGATTACCCAGGATGCAATGGGAGGCCCTGGCCCTTTTCAGGTACTCACTTAGAGTGAGATAAGGCCCATTTAATGAATAGGCCTCTTTAAGAAGTGAGCCAAGGGATGGCCCCTTTAATTAGAAAAAAAAAGAAAAAAAATCAAGCTGGGAGGGGAAGATCCTCAGGGTTGTGGTTCCAAAGAGAAACAGTTACCATTAACATTCATTCTAAGTCAGGAGGGCCCAAAATACAGTCATTAAGTGGAGCTTGGGCAGGGACCTATTGTGGTCTAATCTATGAGCTTCAGAGTGAACTGGTTTTAAAGTTTTGTGAAAGAAGAAAGAAAGAAAGAAGCACATGTTTATTCATTGAATAAAACAATGTTCTTGCCCTGTCTCATCACTAATGAAGGATTTCAGTGTTAGTAATTTTTCGTACAGTAATCTTTTTTATGCCCTAGAATTACTTTAAATTTATTTTATATATTTGGATTTTCTTATCTGAACCCCTGAGCAAGTAAACTCCTTGAGAGCAGGCTTTCTTTTTGATTTTTGTCACTGTCTGGCAAACAGTATTGCTTAATATTTATTTCTTCAAGGAATTAATGAATGGCAGTGGATACCTCTCACCACTGGTCTTCCATTGAATGTGAAATGACCACCCACTGGGGATGTGGTAGAAGAGACTCTTGGAGAATTATTGATTGGACTAACTGCCCTCTGAGATTGCTTACAATTATGAGAGTATTTCTTCCCTCTATGCCTCAGTTCCTGGGAAGAGTGGGCTCAAATTCAACATGGTTGTTGTAACACTTTTCCCCTCTTCCCACTGAGGGTACATTCTCCCTGGGGAGAGTGGACTCAGTCTTAAGGTGGTGACTACTAAATATTCCTCTCATCAATTAAATAGAGATCCTTGCATAAGGGCTAGAGTATTGGACTTACAGTCAGGAAGATATGGGCGAAAACATTTCCCCTAATTCATAGTAGCAGTGTGATACTGGAAAAGCCATTTCATATATTAAGTAACTTCGCAGTACTTATCAGCTAAGTGGCAGAGTGGATAGAGTGCCAAGCCTGTAGTCAGGAAGACCTAACTTCAAATCCAGCCTCAGACACTTACTAACTGTTCAAATCACTTAACTCTGCCTCAGTTTCCTAATTTGTTAAATGACCTGAAAAAGAAATGGCAAACAACTCCATCATCTTTGCCAAGAAATCTCCAAATGAGATCACGAAAAGTCAGACATAACTGGAACTACTGAACAACAACAAAAAGGCTTATTTACTGTCAATGGACTGTGATCTATATTGTTGGAGGAAGATGTCATATCAAGTGTACCAGAGCTGCTGAAATCAGGAAGCTGTCTGCACTACAACCCAGTGAGTTAGGGAAGGTAAACATTACTGCTCTCATTTAACTGAGAAAGAAGTTTGTCCCAGGCAGTGCATATAGCTAGGGACTAGCCACTGAACACGATCTTTATGGGCAGGCACGGATCTCCTAGGATACACTTCCCTCCGTGGAGCAGGCTACAGGATTTGCATCTGGGAGAGTTGTGATGACACACAAAAGAAATTTCTTAAGAGAGAATTTGGAATATGAACAAAAACTGCACTAGGACTTGGGGATCTCTGTGTGGACATTCTATACTGGTTCCAGTCTGTTAAGTACGCCATGAAGAAGAACCTGTTTTGATTGAGAAGCCAGAAGGTCATATTCAAATGGTACTATTCATCCTAATCATTCCCTCTCTTGTTTTTGTCTCTTCTTTATGAGTCTTCTTCTGGGCTGATAGGAGAGACAATATGGTGAGTAGAGAGGTCTTGGGCCCTCTCCCTCTGAGGCCATCAGGGGGAGGTCAGTGTCATAGAAATTATGTTAAGTCTCAGCCTACTTTTCCCAGAGATTGAGGTGATGTAGGAGAGGATATACTTTGAAGATCTTGGAGGTAGAGATAATCTTTATACTTCTGTCCTTGCCATATCTTAGAAGTAAATCCCTGGGAGATTAGTTAGTAAGTGGTGGCTAACATTGGGCAGGGGGGAAGGGTTGAACATATCTGGAATGGAGGCTTACACCAAAGGCATTGGGGGAAGACACATTTAAAATTCTAAGGGGAAGATGTATCTGACCTTACAATAGTGAGCTCAGAGAATATTCACTACCTAGGCCTAATGAGGAACATGGCTAGGGTTCATTCTTGCATATTCTAATACTCTAAATCCAATAATTGAAAATTGTTCTTTCCGTTAGAGTAGAATTAACCTCCTCCTTTGGCAGATGAGAAAAGTGAGACCATTGGAGGTCAAGTAAAATTACTTCGTGTTCATGTTCACTTTGGTGGGATTGCACACCGCTGGCAATACTCCCTAGTGCAGCTGAGTTAGATTAAAATGTAATGAGGAATATTTAATAAAATAAATACAAATACAATAAAACATAGATGATGTTACCATATGGTGTTCTAACTCAATATGCCCCCACAAGGGATTCTTGTGTAGAGTGTAGTGATTCCATTTCTGAGTTTGAAGCCATGTATTTGGACATAGGTTTTTCTCCCTATATGATTCTAAACTGTTTTCCCATAAGTTCTTCATGGGGAAGCTTAGATGGCATAGTGGGAGAGCTCACTGATCATGTTGAGTTTGCCTCCATTTCCATTTCTTTTGCTCTGGGGGAAGGCAGAAGCTCACTTGAATTTCATTCAGATAATTGATGTGGTGTAAGGCAAGAAAAATAATGCTAGACTTGGGGGTCAGGAGATCTGGGCTCCCATTCTGAGCTTCAGTAGCCCATCTCTAAATGAGGGGAGTAAGTTAGATGCTCCTGGAAACTACATTTAAAATTTGCCTCTGGGGCTTTGCTCAGTCTTTTGTGGAACTATGAGAAACAGTTTATTCCTTTCCTTTGGGTCCATATGGTTAATTAACATTTAGCTAAATGTCTGGGGGAAAGGGAATAATTTGGAATAGGTCTGCTTACCTTGCTGGAGCTCTAGCCAAACTTTCTCTCTTTGGCTTATTTAATTGGCTGGTTGGTTAATTATGGGACTTCGGTTCCAAGTTAGAAGGACTGATTGCTGCCTGTCCTGAGAGGCCTCTTTGCTTTTCTTTCATTCCTGAAATCTAGTAAGAAGGACTAGGATCTCGGAGAGAGGAGCCATGAGCAGGGAGCACCCAGGTAGCTCTCTCAACTTTTAGGTGATAGATGTTGGCAATTTTTCTAGTCACAGACATTTTTTCCTGTTGTCTAACAAGGAAAATAGTTTTTCAGGTTGATGAAGACTCTTACCCTGAATTGGTCAAGATTTAGATATTTCACAGCTTTTCACTCCTCTCTATTTTATCACTCCTCCTTTTCCTGCATCTCTTACATATAAGAGAACCTCTCAAAGAAATGCTCAAAGATTACCTTAACAACTTCTTTAGCCCCTGAGATTTTTCTCAGGCATTTCTCACCTCAGGGAAATAATGCAGGGGTTGGTTTTCAAGAAGGTATTCATCCAATTCTATTTGTCACATGGTTAGTAAGCATGTACTGTTTGTAGAGCTCTGATGGGGGAAAGGAAAGTCAGCTTCATCAAAAGAGACCTGAATTTTGAGTCAGGGGACCTCGGATTAAATCCTCCATCTCGTGCTCAGTCTTTATAAGTCCCTTCTTCTCTAGGCTTCAATTTCTTCACCTACAATATAAAACAAGGTTGAGGGTAAGTTTGGGCTAGATAATCTATAAATTTACTCAAGACTCTAAATCTTATGATTCTATGTACTACTCCTATAGTATATTGTCTTATGGTTATCCATTTTTAGGTCCTAAACCATTATTCAAATGTAAGTTCCATGAAGATAAGAATCTTGATATTTGAATTTGTATAATCATAAGACTTAGAATTTTGCCCTCTGGTTCTAAGAGAACTGGATGGTTTTCTTTTAGGATTTCTTGAAGTAGGACACTTACCTTCTTTTTTTTTTTTGTTAATAGCATTAAGATAGTCTAATAATTCTTTTTTTTTTTTAAAGAAACTGGAGTTAAGTAACTTGCTCAAGGTTACACAGCTAGTTATTTCTGGGTGTGGTGCTAAGTATCAGAGCCCAGATTCGATCCTAGGTCATCCTGACTCTGGGGCCAGTGCTCTTACTGAGCCACCTGGCCGCCCCTAAGCAATTGGGGTTAAGTAACTTGCTCAAGGTTACAAGGCCAGGTATTTCTGGGTGGGTGCTAAGTGTCTGAGCCTGGATTCAATCCCAGGTCATCCCAACTCTGGGGCCGGTGCTCTTACTTGGTGTGCTACCTGGCCTCCCCCAGTCTAATAATTCTTAATTTTTTTTCTCTTCAATCTATTTTCCAGCTCATTTTTTTTTTTGCTTATGAGATATCTTGAGATATCTTGCATTTTCTTTTCTTCTACTTCTTCTTCTTCTTTTTATGTAAAGTGCTTTGACTTTGCTTTAATGTTTCTTGTAGTTTCTTGGAATCATCCTATTTTTTCAAGGAGTATGTTGCTTGGGCAAGATTTGGACTTCTTGTGCCTTACCGTTAATTCCATTTCTAATTCTTTCTTCCATGGCTCTCAATTCTTTTCTGACTTTTTCCTTGAGTGTTCTCATTTCATTAATAAAAAGAACATTTATTTTAAATTTTAGAAACTCTTACTTCATGTTTTCTAGGAATTCTAATTGAATTTGTACTCAATCTGTGTTTTTCTCTGAAAATTTGCTTGTATATGTTTTGGAGTCATTCTCTTTTTGCGTTTGAGGTTCTCCACCACCATAAAAGATCTTTTTAATGGGATTCTTTTTTCCCTTTGTTCATTCTCCATCCTGTTTCCTAACTTCAAGTTTGATGTTAGTGCTGGAATTTTTGCATTTCTGAAAGGAAGATTTGGTTTTCATTGCTGCTTTCTTGGCGATATTGAGTGTTGTGTTATTTCAGGATCTTAGGAACAGGGTTGAGACCTGCTAGCTTTCAGTGTTCCCAAAGTGGTCTGATCTAGGGAAAATTCTGATTTGTACCCCCTTCATCTAATCTCTGCAAGTTCCTAATCCAAGTTTCTAGCTAACTAGCTGTGGAATGCTGGATTAGACTGTTTCAGCCAGCTGGAAAACTCTTGCTTGTTCAAAAGCATAGAATGATAGGCTTCCCTTTGTTCTGGGATTCCTGCCCTTTTTTTTTTTTTTCGACAAGCTTTAGATTTGGCTAGAGGCTAGAAATGAGGCATTATCATCCCCATTTTACAGATTAGGAAACTGAGGTTCAAGAAATAAAAGATTTGCTCTCACACAGCTGGTAAGTGTCAGATGAAGGATTCAAACACATATTTCTCCTGATTCCAAGACTCTTTCTTTACTTCTTTCTTTCCTTTCCCCCCTTACTTTCCTGCTCTGCTCTACTCATGGTAGGAGAGGGATTGGGAATGGGGGTGGTCCTAAGCCACAGCATTGCTACTTACCTCTGAATTTGTTTCTTGGTATGCCCTGCAGGTTTTCCCTATCCGGGAATGCCACCACTGAGTGCACAGTTGCCCTTATCCATTCACCCAGAATTAGATAATGGTGGAAGTTGGAATCTGGTACTTGTTCCTATGTGCTGTGTGTGGTCCTCCCTCTCTCTGGGTCTGGGACCTTCTTTTGCCATAATGCACACCTGGGTGCTGGGGTGCATGGTGTGGTCTTGGTCAGACCTTATGTCCCCAGACCTCTCTGTCTTTCTCTCTGTACAGAGGTGGACTAGTCAAATGATTCACTGTGACTTTTTCTGTATTTCCCCATCAGAATTGAGTCTGGCACATTTTCAAGATCTGTTTGGAGGAGATTTTTAAAGGGACAATTTGCTGTACTACTTCCTGCTGCTCCAACATCTTGGTTCTACCCTCCCTCAGGGTTGATTACACTGGATAGTGCTGCCAGTAAACTTAGTCTGGAACATGTCAAGTTTGAGATCCTAGCACAACCGACAAGTAGAGAGGTCCTCTAGGAAGTTGGATTTAAGGGTCTGGAAGAGCTTAGAAGAAATATAAGAGCTAGAGAATGGGAAGTATTCTGCATAGAAATAGTAGTAGAGGTAGGAGTGGGGTAAGGGATTAGATAAGAGATGGTAGCCTAAGATAGAACTCTGGGGAACCCCCACATTACTGAATTAGAAAAAGAACAAGGAGTCATCCAACAGTAAAGAGGAAAAAAAATGTAGAGAAGCAGCAGTGGAACCAGGAGAGTAGAGCATTTCTGAAACCAAGGGTAGAGGAAATACCTCCAAGAAAGAATGCTCACCAATGTCAAAAGCTATAGAGACGTTCAACTAAATGAGAATGAAAGTGCATTTAATGTTTTAGGCAATTTAATTTTATGTTTTTTTCATGTGAGAGTGGATGAAAGAAATAATTATTAATAACCAATGATTTGGGGAGATCCAGAGTTCCCAAGTTCCCCCTCTTTCTATTGTTCTCATTTCAAAGTTCAGTCTTTCAAAG
>NW_027185771.1:35624346-35635576 GCF_028583685.1 Petaurus breviceps papuanus
TGGTCACCTTCTTCTGCATCTATTCTGACTTAGCCCTCAAGAAATGTGGTACCTGGAACTGAAGAAAATACTACAAATAGATGTACATTATCATAGGCTTTAATACTAAACAGAACTGGAAAAATATTTAATATAATTCCCTCTTAATATTCATTCATATAGCATTTCTAGTATTCACATAGCACTTGCCGAGTATTCATATTAGCTAGTATTCATATAGCACTTCTAAAGTTTCCAAAGTGCTTTACAAATATAATCTCATTTCACCTTTACAACAACCCTGGGTTTTTACTTTTTTTTTTTTTTGGAGGGGGGAAGGTAAGGCTATTGGGGTTAAGTGACTTGCCCAAGGTCACATGGCTAGTTTTTGTGTTAAGTGCCTGAGGCCGGATTTAAACTCAGGTCTGACTCCAGGCTGGTGCTCTATTCACTGTGCCACCTAGCCACCCCCTTTTTTGTTTCTTTTTTTGGATAGGGGTTTTTATTAACCCTATTTCACAGTTGAGAAAATTGAGGCAGACATAGAGAGGAACACTGACTTGCTCAGGGTCACACAAGTAAGTGTTTGAACTAGAATCAGAACTCAGACCTTCCTGAGTTAAGTAAGGTTTAATACTTTATTCTCTGTGACACTTAGTTCTTTTTTATAAAAGAAGAAATTGAAACCCAGAGAAAGGAAAAATCTTGTCCCAATATACATAGAGAACAAACAGCAGTTAAGTCTCCATCTCCAAATTCAGTGCTCTTTCCAGGACACCAGCTCATCAGCTCTTTCTAGGGAGATGACCTTACATTCAACATTCCAGTCATGTCTCTTTGAGAAAATAACATTGAGCTTGGTGTGCTTGATCACAGAGGATGAGAACAGAAACAATAGGTGGGAACCATGCAGTTCAAATTTCTTCTGGATACCAGAAGTCCCTAATGACGAAGGATTTTAAAGGTATGTCATGAAGAGTGGTGTGTTCTCTATCAGTGGTGGACTTTAAGCAGAAGCTGGATAATGTTTCTATCTCCATGCTTAGACCCATGGCAGCATGTGTCTTCCTTGGCAAGGTTCCTGCTTGTTGAAGGCCATAGGTCAGATCTTTTCATGAGTATTGACCCTGGATCCCCAGGTCCCCTCTTTTCTTTCTCTACTGAGGTACATAAGGTCTTTTTGCCTTTTCTTTCTGGATCTGGCAATTCTGTAGACTTCCCAGAGGACATGATGAAGCAAGGAAAAAGACATTCCACTTCCCTGATAAATGTCTAAAGTTTCCACCACTGCAGATGTTCTGATTTAAGAAGAGATTTTTTTTAGTGATCTCTTAAAATATATATATAAATATGAATTCATATTTTTTCCAAGAGATTTTTTGGCTTTTTTTCCAGAAAGGTAGGAAAAATAGATTTCAGGTTTTGTTTTTTTTTTTAAGTAGAAGTGATGGGGTGGTGCAAGAGTTGTGAAAGTTGTACTTTCAGATGACATCACTGTATTATTTATTATACTCAATTTTTACTTTGTTTCTTTCTCTTACAAATTTAATTTATTTTCAATTTGCAGAACAAAACAAGCATTTTCATAACACAGTAAAATAAAAAAAGATGATTGCACACGAAACTGCATATCTACCATGTACAACTTGCTATTTCCTCCAAATATACAACAAAGTTATCATGTCAGTGTCTTTTGTCCCTTATCTTTAAACACATCAATAAAGATCATATATGTGTAAATGTATATACACATGTCTATGTGCATGTATATAGATAGATATTTACATGTGTATATATGTGTATGCATGAATTTGACTTTTCCTTATTTAAAATAAAAGGAACAGAATCTAGCTCCGTGAAAAGAGCAGAAATAATGAGTATTAATGCAATTTAAGTGAGCTCAAGGATAGAGCCATCATGGTTCCCTTTGTTTCCTAGCAGGGGCCTCTGGCTTTAGAGGGAGTGAAAAGTGAGAGGCCCCCAGCCCCTTCTCTCCATCACCACTACACACACAAACACACATACACACAGATGAACACATAAGCTCTTATTCACCCAGAGCCTCTCATCTCCTTACAACACAAGAGGCTCTCCACATAGAGTTTAAAGGGACTGCTCTAAGTTTTATTTGAAATTTTTCCCTTGCAATTTGCTTTGGAGGAGATAGGGTGTCATCCTACAGCTTTCTCTTCAAATGCAGGAATGGGGGAGAGCACCTCCTACCCCTTACTTTAAGGCTGTGTTATCTCTGGCAACATCTCAGACTCCAGCCCTTTACTGGTAACTTTGATTCAAGGTCAGCCTGACGGTGTTCCCCCTTTTGGATGGACTCAGTCACAGTCCTAGGTCTTGACCTGGATGTACCTGAGAGATCACTTTACAGAAGAGGAAAGTAAGACTCATTCAGTTTGTATAACTTGTCCAAGGTCACGCAAAAGGAAGGAGGAGAGCTGAACTTGGAAGCCAAATCATCTGACTCTGAATCTAGTGTTTTGCCAGATAACTTTGTTTATCTCCTCCCTCAGAGTCATAAGAAGAAGAGCATTGCTTTGCAGCCAGAAGGAATTTTATGGGCTAAGTCAACCCACTCATGTTGTAGGGGTGGGTAAGAAATACTGAGGCCTAGAAAGGCTGATTGATTTCCCCAGGTTGCATAGACAGCAAGAGTCAGAGAAAAGGTTCATAGCACTCAGAACTGGAAGGGTAAAACCTTAGAGACCAACTAATCCAAAATCTTAATTTCAATATGGGAGAAAAGTGAGACCTTAGAGGAGAAAGATCTTGCCTAAAAGCACAGAGATAACACAAGTAGGGTTTAATCTCAGCTCTTCTAACTCCAAAGTCAAGAGTTTTCCACTATGTTCTGATGTCTTCATCAGTTTTTTGCTTCCCTCTGCCCTCTGGTCACGTGGTATAATGGCAGGAGTGCTGGATTCGCTGGGAAAGGACCTGACTTCAATTCTGGTGTGTGATTTTAGGCAGTGAACTTCCCCTCTTACCATCTCTATATTTTTTTACTCCATTAAAATGAAGGGTTTGGGGGAGTTAGTCTCTAAAATTCACATCTTTCAAGCTGTAAATGTTAGGAGTCTTCTCTTACCTCTCAATTGCTTATACCCTGATATTATTTAGTCAAATTTGAGGCAAGTCAGGGCTTTGTGTCATAGAATCCAGAGACCAGAGATAGGACCCCATCTCAGTGGGTAAAGCAAGGTGGTTCTCACCACTCCAGAGGTAGCTTGAATCTAATTGAAGGAACTTTGAATGTAGAACCAAGACTTAAACCTAGGCACTCCTGATTCTGACACTCCAGGCAAGTGAGCAAGTTTCTGAACCTTCTAGAGGGTTTTATGCGAGAAAAATTTCTGCTGCCTCCTCTGAGTTTTTCTTTTATGGATGTGTGTAGAGATGTGTGTGCATTTGTGTATGTGCTTTTTAATTTCCATCACAATTTGGGTCACCCACAATAATAATTATTTTTAATTTGTGGAATAAAGCAAGCATTTTCATAACATAGTACAGTAAAAAGATAATTGTACATGAAACTGCATATCTACCATGTACGACTTAGTATTTCCTTCAAATATACAACAAAATTATCATATTTTTTTCTGTTTTTTCCTCTCCCATCCTGCCCTACAGATGCCTACCATTAGACACAAATTTTATAGCTTTATGTGCGTGCGTGTGTGTGTGTGTGTGTGTGTGTGTGTGTGTGTGTGTGTGTGTGTGTAATTCTTCTACATATTCTTTTATTTTTCATTGTCTCTGGATGCTGACAGTCTTTCTCCCTATGAAGTTCATTTGGGTATTTATAACACACAAAATAACTCATTTGCTTAAGTCATTCTTGAAACAATATTGCTATTACTATATACAGTGTTCTCTTGGTTCTGCTCATTTTGCTTTTCACTATTTCATGTGAGCCTTTCCATGTTTTTCTAAAACCAATGAGCTCATCATTTAATACGACACAGTAGTATTCCATCACAATCATATACCACAATTTGTTCAGCCATTCCCCAATTGAAGGGCATCCCTACAATTTCCAGTTGTTTGCCTCCACAAAGAGAGCTGCTAAAAGCATTTTAGAACATATAGGTGCTTTTCCTTTTTTCCTAATCATCTTTGGAAATATATGAAATTATGGTATTACTGGATCAAAGGGTCCAGGCAGTTTAATAACTCTTTGGGCATAATTCCAGATAGTTCTCCAAAAACATTTGGATCATTTCACAAATGCACAAACAATGAATTAGTGTTCCATTTTTCTACATCCCCTCCAATATTTGTCATTTTCCCCTTCTATCATTTTAGCCAATCTGGTAGATATAAAATTATATCTCAAGGTTGTTTTAATCTGCATTTTTCTAATCAATAATGATTTAGAGCACTTTTATATGGCTATAAATTGTTTAGATTTCTTTATTGAGAAACTGCTAGTTCATATCTTTTGGCCATTTATCAATTGGGAAATGACTCATATTCTTAGGGATTTGATAAAGTTCTAATGACTATTTGTGAAATTTCCTCCATATTATTTTTACTTTTTTTCCTTCTCTGTTTCTCTTTTTACCCTATCTCTGTTACCTTTTATTTTCCTCTTACCTTTTTATTTTTTATTTTACCCACTCTTCTAAAAATCCCTCCCTTATCTTCTCCCCCATCCCCTAATTTTATTTTATATACCCTTTTAAAAGTCCTTCCCTCCTCCTGCCCATCATTTTTTTTTTACCCCTCTAAACGTTCAGAAGACTCCTAAACCTCTTCAGATATATCCTATTTTCTTTTCAATCCAGATGAGAGTAAGGTTCCAACATTTCCAGCTCTGCATCCCCACCTTTTTCCTCTGTATTAGCTTTTCTATTCACCCCATTTTATAAGATCCTTTTTATCTTTTCCTACCCAAATTTGTGTTTTAGAATTGTGTTATCATATACAGCTTGGCCATAACCTTTCTTTCAAACTACCTTAAGGAATGATAACAGCTTTAAGAATACTGAGAACATTTTCATTGATCATAAGTAAGCAGTTTAACCTTCATCAGTACCTTATAACTAGTCATTAACAATTTTCTTATATTTATTCTGAAGCTTTTATACTGAATTTTCCATTGACTTCTGTTCTTTTTGTTACAAATAACTAAAAATCTTTCAGTTCATCAAATATACTTTTTTTTTTCCCATTCAGGACTATACTTAACTTTGCTTGATAAGCTATTCTTGGATGTAACTCCGACTTCTTTGCTCTTTGAAATATACTGTTTCAGGACCCATGGTATTTTAGTGTAAAAGTTGCTAGGTCTTGTGAAATCATGGTTGTTTAAATTGTTTTTCTTTTCTCTTTACTTGCAATATTTTCTCTTTAACCTGGGAACTTTGAAACTTGTCTATGGCATTCCTGTAATTTTTCTTCCTAGGATTTCATTCAGATAGTGATTGGTGGATTCTATGTAGTTTTACTTTCCCTTGTTCTAGAACTTAAGGACAATTTTCCTTAACAATTTCTTGTAATATTTTATCCAGATTCTTCTTTTATTTTCATTACTTTCAGATAGTCAGACAATTCTTATATTGTCTCTCCTTAGTCTGTGCTCCAGATCAGTTGTTATTATAATGAAATGTTTCAGACTCGGGCAGGTAGGTGGAGCAGTGAGTAAGAGCACTGGCCCCAGAGTTGGGAGGACCCAGGATCGGTTCCAGCCTCAGATACTTAGCACCCACATAAAATAACTGGCCGTGTAATCTTGGGCAAGTTACTTAACTCAAATTGCTTTAAAAAAAAAAAAGAAATGTTTCAGACTCCCTTCTATTGCTTTCTAATTTTATTATTTCTTGGTGTCTTACAACATCATTCAATTCTACTTGCCCAATTCTAGTTTTCAAGGAGTTATTTTCTTCCTTAAGATTTTGTATCTCTGTTTCTAACTGGTTAACTTTCTCTTCATCATTTTCTTGAATTTTTTCCCTAATTTTTTCTCATTCTCTCTTCTTTGGTTTTTGAATTCCTTTTTAAGCTCTTCCAAGATTTTATTTTGGGGGGGAGGGGTTCTTTAGGTTGGATGTCTTTTTTTTACCTCATTTTCTTCCTCTAAATATGAACCCTGATCTCCTTTTACATCAAAGTAGCTATCAATGGTCTTTTTCCTTTGTTTACTCATTTTTATTTTCAATTTGTCTTATTTTATTTTCAGCAGCTTAATATTATTATGATTAAGTTTTAATTCCAAATTGTGGGTAGTTTTGTCTAAGGTTTCAGGTCCTTCTTACCATTGTTTTCTGAATTGTATCTGGGGGCTCAACCTGAGGGCCTCCTCTTTTCCTCCCCTAAGCCCCAGCCATGCTATTCAGACAATATTCTTGATCCTTATAGTACCACTCTCACCAGACTTGTTCTCACTCTTCCCTCACATTTACAGCTGGAGATCAGACCTGGTCAGCACCCCTACACTTGACTTCTGGAAACACAAGGGGGTCATTCAATCTTCTCTCACTTACTGTCTGCTCTTCTTTAGATAAAAGTTTTTGATGTGGAAGTTCCTTAGGTAAAATTTCTTGAGGACTCATCTGCTTCTCTCAGGGCTCAATTTTGGTTGATTCAGTGGAGTCTGCCTGGAGTTCTTTATACTTCACTCAGACCCTACCTCCACCCCTGGGGTCCTCTCTGAGGTCCTCTCAAGTTATCTTAGGGGGACAACCTATTTATCCCCCCTCCTTTTTTTTTGTTCTCCTATGTTCATTTCATGGGAATTTTCTGTCTGTTTTTGGAGGAAATCTGCAGAGCTTGAAAATTTTTGACCTACTCTGCTGTCTTCCCAGAATGCCCCTCAATCATAATTCTTCAGAGATGGTGGTGTCCATGATTCATAGACAGGTAACCTCATCAAAACAAATATTAGTGTTAATAAAATGGAGTGTGTGTGTGTGTGTATGCACTTAGTGGATCTATGATTTCATCCATGTAGTAATGCCCTCCTTGGTTAGACCATGGGAAATCAATCTCTAGGCAAATAATAGATACATTGATAACATTTATTAAGTCCCTACTATGTGCCAGATACTGTGCCAAAGTTAAGAGAATACAAATTCATGCAAACAGAATGATTTCTGTCTTCAAGAAGCTTACCTTCTAATCAGGGACAACACATAAAGGGAAGCTGGGAAAGGGAAGAGTAGGCGAGAGTCCTTGTGTGAGGACAAGCTGCTGTTGAGGAGGAGAAATTCAGAGCTTAAACTGAGCTGAAAGTGAAATGAACAAAGTCTGAGATCCTTTCATAAAATGACGGTCTGGGCTTAGCATTCACCCATCAAGCTGGGAGCCCTGTATGGAGCTTAGGGGGAAATGCTACACAGCCGGGGAGTAGGGGCTATGGCTAAACAATCCTCCCTCCTATGGCTAAGCTGTGGATGAACCCTGCTGAACTGTGCTGTGTTGACCCTTGAATAACAAACATACCAGATAGATACTCTGAGCCTTTGCTGTTTGCTGGATCTTTGTCTCTGCTGACATTGCCTTCAAGAATCTGGAGTCACCTTGGCACTATGACACATCAGAGGAGGCTTTTCTGGAGTTGGGATCCTACATCCTGACTAATTCAGAAGCAGGAAACAAATAAACATTTATTTGGCATCTACTACATGCTGGGCACTGTGTGAGCACTTTATAAATATTTAATCCTCACAACAACCCTGGGAAGTAGGTGCTGTTATCATCTCATTTCAAATTTGAGGCAAAACAGAAGTTAAGTGACTTCTCCAGGATCATCCAGCTAGTAAATATTCAAGACTGGATTTGAACTCAGGTCTTCCTGACTCTGGTTCTGACATTGTATGCACTGAGCCACCCAGCTGTCTTTCATCCTGTGTTACTTTTGACCAAATACTCATTTTACAATGGAGGAAACTGAGGCAGTCAGAGGTGAAATAATTTGTTCAGGGTCACCCAGTGAGTAAGTATCTGAGGCCAGATTTGAACTCCAATCTTCCTAACCCCAGGCCCAATGCTCTTATCCACTGTACCACCTAGAAGTTTCTAAGCAGTGACCCTCTCAGGCTGACCGATATGACCCAGGTCAGAAAGGGAAGTGTATAACCATAGATCATAATGATAATTACCTCCCTTTTATAGCACTTTAGGGTTTATTGCTTATTTCCCTTTAATCCAGAAGGGAGGTAATGTAAATGTGTACTTCATTTTACAGATGAGAACACTGAAGGCCCGAATAGTAGGATGCCTTGCCTTGCCTGAGGCAAATAGGGTTAAGGGACTTGCCTAGGATCACACAGCTAGTGTCTGAAACCAGATTTCAACCCTATTTGCCTCAGTTTCCTCATATGTAAAAAGAGCTAGAAAAGGAAATGGCAAACTACTCCAGAGTCTTTTTTTAAGAAAACACCAAATGAGGTCACAAAGAAACTCCTGGGGGTGAAGACTTCTTGGATCACTGCAAATAGACATCTTCTCTTAGAGTCTTAGAATGCTACCTGGGGCCCTGTAAGATCAAATGAATTGTCCAGGGTCACACTGCCAGTGTGTAGCCAATATTGTTTGTTGAATGAATGAATAAATGAAAAATCCACATTTTTATACCTATCTACAACTCCTTGACTTCAATATAACCCTTATGGGAGATAGGCATTGGAACAGGCAGCATGATTTAGTGGGTAGAATGCCAAACTTACATTCAGGAAGACCTGACTTTGACTCCTGTCCCTGTCACATATTGCAAATGTGGCCATGTAATGTTTCTGAACCTCAGTTTACTCATCTGGAAAATGGGAATAATAGTACCTCCCTCTAAGGGTCACAAAAACTGAATAAGATAGTGCATATAAAGCATTTTAAATCTTAAAACACTATATAAATACCATTTATCATCATCATCAACATCATTATTATTAGTTATTCAGTCATATCTGACCCTTCATGACCCTATGGACCATACTGTCCATGGGGTTTTCTTGGCAAAGATACAGAAGCAGTTTGCCACTTCCTTCTCCAGTAGATTAAGGCAAATAGTGGTTTAGTGACTTGTCCAGGGTGACACAGTTAGTGCCTGAGGCTAAATTTGAACTTGACTCCAGGTAAATCTGAGGCTAAAGTTGAACTTGACTCCAGGTAAATCATTTAACCCTGTTTCCTTCAGTTTCCTTATCTATAAAATGAGTTGGAAAAGGAAATAGCAAACCACTCCCATATCTTTACCAAGAAAATCACAAATAGGGTCACAGAGAGATAGACATGATTGAAAACAATTAAACAACTTCTTGACTTCAAGACCAGTGCTCTTTCTACTGGGTCATCTAGTAGTAGTAGTAGTAGTAGTAGTAGTAGTAGTAGTAGTAGTAGTAGTAGTGGTAGTAGTAGTAGTAGTAGTAGTAGTAGTAGTGGTAGTTGTAGTAGTAGCAATGTCTTTATTTTTCAAATAATGACCATGTGACTCAGAGAAATAGACAAGTTGAAAAAAGGTGCAGTGACCAGAAGTTTGATCATAGTCATGTTTCTCTAGTGGTAGATGTGAAACTTTAGAGCTGAAGGTTAAGTAGCTTCTGTGCATAAGAATAACACTTAGTTGTACCCATGACCCCTCAAATTCTTACTTTTCAGGCTCTTAGTTTGCTAAGGGAGAGGCAGGAATGAAAGATCAATCTTAACTGGGCCAGTTCCACTACCACACCCCCCCCCACCACCCACCAGGGTGTGGTGGACAGAGAGGTGCCAACTCAGTCTTTTCCCAACCTAAGCAAAAATCTGGTCTCTGAGCATCAGTATTCTTTTTTAAGTAGTCCTTGAAAAGAGTGAAAACAAAAATGGTCCAGAATCAGTATATTTCACCGAGTAATGAAAGTATTGAGTAATAAAAGAACAAGAAAAAAATGGCATTCCCTAGACAACTTTTATCCCAGGATCTCAGGCAGACCAGAAAACAATGCATTTTATCTGCATTTCAGAAATAGTGAATATCTGAGGTGCCTAAACTGTCTAGACATTCAGATCCCTGCTCTGAAGCTGTCCTGAAGTCATAGTGCTGACACATGTTATTGGCTGCATTCACAGCCTAAGGCTCATGGGGAAGCATTTTGACAACTACCAAAGTGCTAAGACATTTCATAGGATCATAGATTTAGAAATGGCAGAGACCTTGAAGGTCATCTATCCAACCTCCTCATTTTCTGGATGAGGAAACTAAATCCTAGAGAGCTTATGTGACTTGCCCGGCCACATGGTTCATGAGTGTTTGAATTGGGCTTTGAACCCTGGCTTCTTCACTCTGGATCAGCCACTGTGCCTCCTATTCCATGCTGGGCATTTGGCAGCTCAGGGAAAAGCAGGCAGTCCTAAGGCGTTGTATTGCTGAATAGAAAATCTAGCATTCACCTTGTCAGTTTACTAAGAGATCTTTACCAACCTTAGCATTTTTCTCCCTTGCAAAGTGTGTTTCACCTATGTAAAGGGGATTGGTGAGGAAGTCCTCCACTGAAGATCTACTAAAATTTTTTTCATGGGTAGAGAATACTCTGAATTCTGTAATGCTATGCCCATTGTACTCAGAAGTCCCCTTACAATAGAGAAGTTTTGAGTATGGAGCTAATAAAGAACCAATATCCAAGGATTGAACTAGATGAATGCAGGTTTTATCCCTAGAAGGTTGACCAAGAGGAACTTTATCATCATCATCACCATTATTACCATCACCATCATCACCATCACCATTATCACCACCACCACTACCACCACCACCACCACCACCACCATCACCACCACCACCACCACCATCATCATCATCATAGCTGTTGTCATTGTCGTGTTGTTGTTTTGCCATGGTAGTTACACCTTAAGTCAACTCAGGCTTAAGTCAACTCACCAACAACAGTATGACTTGCCAGTCAAACAATATCTAATGAATTCTTAGGCCACATTAAGAGAATGTTGGTATCCAGGACAATGCAGGTGATGGTCCTGTTGAAATCTACCCTAGTTATATGAAATATTGTGTGCAGTTCTGAGCATTAGCACATCTAGAAGAAGGCATTTAGGATGATAATGAGTCTCAGCACCACATTTCAAGAGAATTAGTTAGTGGATAGAGCACCAGCTTTAGAATTAGAGGACCTGAATTCAAGTCCAACATCAGAAGCTTGCTAACTGTGTGACCCTGGGGAAGTCGCTTAACCCTTTTTTGTCTCAAAAGAGAGAGAGAGAGGGAGAGAGAGAGAGAGAGAGAGAGAGAGAGAGAGAGAGAGAGAGAGAG
>NW_027185771.1:35635586-35657565 GCF_028583685.1 Petaurus breviceps papuanus
GAGAGAGAGAGAGAGAGAGAGAGAGAGAGAGAGAGAGAGAGAGAGAGAATTAGTTGAAGAATGTATGGCTATTTAACTTGTAGAAGAGAAGTCCTGATTGGAAGGGAGTCATGATAGGGGACTTGCCCAAGGTCACATGGCTAGTTTTTGTGTTAAATGTCTGAGGCTGGATTTGAACTCAGGTCCTCCTGACTCCAGGGCCGGTGCTCTATTCACTGCACCTCCTAGCTGCCCTACTGGCTTTAGTGTCTTAAGGGGCTATCTTCTGGAAGATGAACAAATGAATGAATGAAAGAATGAAGAGGCATTTATTACATGCTTATGATATATTCAGCACTGTATGAAGTGCTAGGGATGCAAAATGAAAAATCAAGATGGTCCCTGCACTCAAGGGGCTCATATTCTAATTGGAGGAGGAAACATATAAAGAATATTCCACCACAGTGCCAGAAGTAAGGTCCAGAAGCCCCAAAGGAGTGCTGGTAGGGTGAATGGCAAGGCCAAAGTCATTAGGTTACATGAGTTGGTGAGATGATAGGGTCAGATGATAGGGCAGAGTATGGAGGCAGGGTGAATAGGAAGACATGGTGGTATCACATCTTATCAAAAGGAATGGGATTTTTGATTTCCATCTTGTTCAAGGAGTATAAACAGTCAAGTGACCAAGTTGAAAAAAAGAGGCAAAGAAGGAAAGTACCCTGGTAGTGCCAAGTTTTCCTATTGCCCAGCTGAGTCAGATGGATTCCAGGATATCAGTGGGCCATGGGAGATGCGAGAGGAGAAGGTAAGTGTGTGAAGGCACTCCTTGTCTGGATGGATCTTTCCACTATCCAACTTTTGTACTTGGTCCCATGGCAGTAATCAGAAGGCACAGAGAAGCAAACGTCAAGCTTGAAATAAACCCTCTTTACAGTGAGAGCTAGAGCAAACGAGCTGCCTCAGGGGGTAATGGGTTGCCTCTCACTTGAGGTCTTCATGTGAAGGATGAGCACTCCTCAGACAATATTGTTGAGAAGATTTCTATTTAGGTACAGGTTGGATGAGGAGCCCTCCAAGTTCCATACTTTTTTCTGTCTTTTTCTTCTTCTAGATCCTCTGGAATCCATGTCTATTTAAAAAACAAACACATTCCACCTTGTACTAGATCTCTTGATATCCCGTTTTTTCCTACCTGCTTTTTATAACAGGAACCTGGATTTTCCCAGGAAATCCTGTAACCCTGGCCACTCTCTCCAGTTCTGATGACTGCTTCTCTCATATCCCTGGGGACCCAAGTGAGGAGGCATACTACATACTTGTCACTTTCATTTCCAGACTGTCACTTTGCCATTGCACTCAGCAACTTCTTATCTTACATGTCACCACATGCAAATCCTTGGTGCAGTCATCTACCAGTCTCTAGGTCATTCTTCCTCTTTTCTCAAGGAGTTCAGCACCTGACTCTTAAGCTCCCTGTCTCCATCCCAACTCCAACTCCATCCTTGAGTACTTCACTCTGTGTACTGTTGACCCCTCCAACACCCTGCACTTGTTCCAGGGAGAAATTGTTAAACACAGCTTTATCAATGAGAAGGCACACAAGATACCTAGCTCTGCGACTTTTCAGTAGAAGCTGGGGAGGGCTTGCCTGCCTGTCTCCAATGATGACTCACCCACTCACCTGGTAGATGATTTTAGCGAGGACAACATGGTAACAGCCAGCTCATTAAAGGGACTAAACTTCACAAAATCATAGACTCTCCAAGCTGGAAAGCACTTCAAATGTAATCTAACCCCATTTATTCCTGAGCCAGAACCCCTTCTTTAACATTCAGGACACGTGACTATTCAGTCTCTACTTGGAAGTGACTTAAAGCAACCTCTTGCCTTACTACCTCAGGCCATGTTTAGACAACTCCCATTCCTTTTCCTATAGCCAAATATTCAAGTTCTAGGCTATACATGCTGCCTTCTTTTCCTCTAGTGGTAACTGTGGAATGATATTCTAATGAGCTAAGACACTAAGCCAGATTACAGAGACCTCAAGCTGACAGTCTGGGTGTGGCTGAAGTGCCAGGAGAATACATTCTAGTTGGGCTGGAATGAACTGGCAGGTATAATAAAATTTGATCCTGGGTGGGCTAGGCTTGGATTTCAAAACAAACATTTTGTAATAGGAAAGCTTGAATCAGAAACCCAAGGTCCTTGACTGTGTTATTATGTTAAGGCTAGGGGATCCCACAGTTGAGCCCTCCTATAATCTTTCTCTTTTACCCTTTCCCTCACCCCAGCCCAGTTGGCCTGGCCCTGGCCCCAGTTCCTAACTCTGTGTGAGAGCTGCCTCATCAAATGTGAATCATGGCATTGGGCAACCTACAATAATGCCCTTCTCCTGGAGCTTATGGCAGCAGGACCATGGATAGCACAAATGGGTCTTTCCAGAGAGAAGTGGAAAGGTCTTGAAGGAAATCTCTGTTTGGATGTAGATGGTGGCCATGGCTGGATGACCCAGGAGATTTCTGCTCAATTTCAGGCAGTTTGGAAACATCTGGAAGCTTAGTATATTTCTCTGAGCTCTTGGAAGATTTCTTTGCAATAGACTTATGTAGTATTATTATGTAATTCTTTTTGTCTTTTGTTTCTTGAGGGAATAGTAAATGTTTTGGTAATATAGAATGAAAATAAGGAATGGGGAGAAGCATGGTGAAGAATCCTTTTCCTGGGGCGGCTAGGTGGCACAGTGAATAATAGAGCACCAGCCCTGGAGTCAGGAGGACCTGGGTTCAGATCCAGCCTCAGACACTTAACACACACACACACACACACACACACACACACACAAATCTAGCCATGTGACCTCGGGCAAGTCACTTAACCCCAATTTCCCTCCCCCCCCCAGAAAAAGCAAAAAAAAGAGAATCATTTTCCTAGAAAAAGGAAGCAGGGAGAGAAAGAGAAAGGGAGGAGGGAGAAAAGGATAAAAAAAGATGATAGGATAAAGAAAAGGAAAAAAAAACAAGAGCGAAAGCAGAAAGAAAGAGGAGAAGAAGGAAGAAAGGAGGGAAAGTGGTCAAGAAGGAAGAGGAGAACAAGGAAAGGAAGGAATATGAGGAAGAAGAAGGGAAAGGGGACAAAGGGGAGGAGGTTAGACACTGTACAAATTTTGGTAGGGTTTCCTGAAATTCTCACTCTCTTTGCTCCTCTGCTAGTAGCAGAGGTGATTAGTCTTAGGTGATGATATACATGGCTAGGCCATGTCAGACAACTTTAATATTCCATATTGTTGTTAACCACAAATATTTTGGGCTTGTAGTATCTAAATTATAAGGAAAGGCTGCCAAGTAAAAAAATCAGACATACAAATCTCTGAGTAAACTACCTTAAGAATCCTAAGCTGACAAAAGCCAGGGCTAAGTGTTCAGAGCAATTCCTCATTTGAGGCTGTGGGTCTTTCCATGTTCTGGAACAGAATTCCAAGGGCTTAGATTTTCCTATATAGAATATGAGCCAAGCTCGCTGCATACCACACTTTTCATGGGTTATGTCTTTGAATATAGTAAAGCTTATGTTCCCTAAGAGAATATGAGCTCCCCAAGGTCAGGGTCTTTTCATTTTTTGTATCTCTAATGCCTGGCACATAGTAGACACATCACATTTGTTGTTGTTCAGTCATTCAGTCAGTTCCAACTCTAAGTGACCCCATGTTCTTTGTCCACTGGGTTTCCTTAGCAAAGATTATGGAGTTGTCTGCCATTTCCTTCTCTACTGTGTCCCCATTTTACACATGAAGAACAAAGACAAATGGGGTTAAGTGACTTGTCCAGGATCACACTCAGATCTTCCTGACTTTTTAGGCTCAGTGTTCTAGCCACTGCACCATCTAGGAGCCCACTGAGTACCTAATTGTTGAATTGATTTGACTTGCATTGAAATGGATGGATAGTGTAATGGTTAAATTGAATTCTTGCATTGCTCTTTCTTTTCCACAGACCAAAAATAGTTCAATAAAACTCATATTTATATTGATGTGCACTCTATGGTTGTTCCAGAAAAAAAGATGTATATACATACATGGTCTCTTGATGATGGCAAATGGGTTTCACTATTCATTGGTGGGAAGACAGAACATCAAGGAAATGAAACACTTCTCTAAGTAATGAAATTCTCTCCACCCCCCCCCCAAAATACCCCTTCAGGATTAAGGTAATAGAAGGAAACCTTACTAGGTGATTGATATATATGCATATTACATATGCATATATACACATACACATACACAGAATATAATATACATACACACTAAACATACACACATGTATATGTGTATGTGTGTGTGTGTGTGTATGTGTGTGTATCCATCTACATGCTCTCCGAAGGGACCCTGGCTCTCAAAAGAACAAAGAACCTGATTCCTCACAATATCTTTTCCCCTTCAGGCAAACTTAGCAGGACTTATAGGGTCATAGATTTAGAACTGGAGTGAGCCGTTGGAGTCACATTTAGTACAACCACTCATTTTATAGAAGAGGAAACTAAGGTCCAAGGAGGGTAAATCATTTGTCCAGGCAGGTTCACACAAGTATCAAACAACAAAGGCAGGGTTTGAATTCCGGTTCTCTGACCCCAAAGTCTACCTTTTCAGTGTTTGTATACCACAAACCAGTCTCACTTCAATCCAATGACCCTGGCATCCTTGCTCTTCCACAAAGAAGCTCTACCTTTCTACTTGGGATATTTTCTTGGACTGTCCTCCATGCCTGGAATGCTCTCCTTCCTCATCTCTGACTCTTGCTTCCCTGGTCTCCTTCAAGTCCCACTTAAAATTTCACCTTCTACAGGAAGTCTTTCCCAATCCCTCTTACTTCTAATGCCTTTCCTCTGTTCAATTTTCCCTATTTGGCCTCCATATAGCTTATTTGGGGCAGCTGGGTGGCACCATAGTGGATTGAGTACTGGACCTGGAGTCAAGAAAACTCATCTTTATGAGTTCAGATCTAGCCTTAGATACTTACTGGCTGTGTGACCCTGGAAAAGTCACTAAACCTCTGTCTGCCTCAGTTTCCTTGTCCATAAAATGAGTTGGAGGAGGAAACAGTAAACCACTTCAGTATCTTTGTTAAGAAAGCCCCAAATGAAGTTACAAAGAGTCTAAAACAACTGAACAACTACAGCAAAGCTTATTTGTACATTTTTCTCATTTTCTCTTCATTAGATTGTGAGATCCTTGAGGGAAGGGACTATTCTTTGCCTTTCTCTTTTTCCACAGTACTTATTATAAAGATTATATACCATGATGAAGATGGTGGCAAAGATGTATTTAAAATCAGAACCCAACAATATGCTGTTTTCAAGAAACAAACTTAAAACAAAAATTCAAGTGGAATTGAAATGAAGAGTTTGTAGAGAATCTATTATGTGTCAGCTAAGTCCCAAAAAGCATTTGGGGTGTCTATGATCTCAGACAAGGTAACAATAAAAATTGTTGTTTAGTCATGTCCAGGTTTTTGTGATTTCATTTGGAGTTTCTTGGAGTGGTGTGCCATTTTCTTTTCCAGCTCATTTTACAGATGAGGAAACTGAGGCAAATAGGGTTAAATGATTTGCCCAGCATCACATAGGTATTAAGTGTCTGAGGCCAGATTTGAACTCAGGTCTTCCTGATGCTAGACCTGGCATTCTACCAACTCTACCACCAAGTTGCCCAGCCACAGTTAAAACAGACATGGTAAAAGAGATAAATTAGGAAATTATACTATATTTAACAGCATCATAACTAATGATATACAGATTAAATATGTATGCACAGAATAGCATCATGTCGAAGTATTTAAGGGAAATTAATTTGAATTATAGAGAAATAGGCAGTAAAGCAATGATTATTGGGGAATTTAGCTTGACCCTTTCAGGTCTAAACAATTTTATCTGAAACTCAAGTGAGAAATTAAGCACCTAAATAATTTTTAGAAAGAGTAGATATAATAGAACTTCAGTGATGACTGAATGAGAATCATAAGGAGCAAATTCCCATTTCTCTGGCACTTTCGTAAAAAACTGATCATGTGTTATAGCAGAAAGAACTCAAACAAATACAGAGAAATTGAAATATGAAACACATACCTTACAGGTAATAACATGATCAAAATTAGAATAGAAAATGACAATTTGAAGAAAGGATTCAGATTTTAATGGAAACTAAATAATATGTATAATCAATAAGTGATATAACCAATCAAACATTTAATAAAGAAGGCACTATAGTAGTAAGTATTGGGGATATAATGACAAAAGATGAAAGTCTTTACTCTCAAAAAATCTTACGTTCTATCAGTGAAAGCAACATTCATGCACATGAGTAAATATAAATATATTTAAGGTAAATACAAAACAATTTCTTTCAGGGAGAAATAATGGCTATGGAAATCAGGAAAAGATTTCATGTAAGTAATGATACTTGAGATAAACTTTGATGGAGACTAAAGATTTTAATGGGAAGAGGCAAGGAGAAAATGAACGTAATGCAATAAAGACAGCCTGGGAAATGGCAAAGAGATGGGAAATGGAGCCCTGTGTTCAAGTTATAGCAAGTAGGCCAGTGTGGTTGGGAGGCAGAATACATGAAAAGGAGTAATATGTAATAAGCCTATCAAAGGGAGGCAGGTTCAATCAGATTCAGAAGGGTTTTAGATGTTAGAGATATAATGACAAAACAGATTCCCTGGAGATTGTGAACAGCATTCCTGGAATATAGTAGGCAATTAATAAATGCTAGTCAACTTGAAGATGAATAATCTGATCAGAGCTGTGCTTTAGGAATGTAACTTTTAAAACTGTGTACTATGGATTGAAGAAGAAATATATGTGAGGCAGAGAGACTGATTAGGCTTTTGAGGAAGTTCAGATGGCAGGTTATGAGTGTCAGAATCATGTAGAATAAGTGAGAAAAAGGCGAACTAGGTGAAAAATGTTATGGAAATGGAATCAACAAGGCTTGGCAATTCATTTGATACTACGGTTGAGAAAAAAAAAAAAGATTGTATAACTAGCTTTGAGTCTGCCAGTGCTGGTGATTAGATGGAGGATGGTGTCCTCAATCAAATTAGGAATAGTAGGGGAAAATCAAAGAAATCAATTATTTTCTTTTTTAAAATGAGGCAATATCCCTAAATTTTTATGATATATGAAAACCAGTCCTTAAAGAAACATTTATTTTGCTGAACACTGGTCTACAGAATAGACCAAAAAAGTTACCAATGAATACAGCACAAAATAAAAAAAAGAAAAAAAATACTACAATCAATATGATAATAAAAAAACAGAAAATAAAAGAGATTAAACAAAACTGAAAACAAAAGAAAAACTGAGTTGATAAAAGCCAGTAACTATTATTTTTGAAAAGTCTAATGAGATAGACAAACCACTAGCGAATTTGATTAAAGAGAGAGAAAGCTAAACCAAATTATCAAAATCAAAAGTAAAAAGTGGGAACTTTTTTTTGATAAAACATTGATAAAAAGGGAATAGAATAAATTGTTAGGAACTATTCAACTTAATTACATGGAAACAAAACTTAAAATCTTAATGATATGGATGAGTATTTAGAAAAATAAAACATTGAGATTAATAGAATAAAAATAGAAAATATAAACGATTCAATTCCAAAAATTTAAGTCAAGCACATTGTAAATGAATTTTAAAAAGAGAAAAAGTCCTGTGTACATATGGATTTACAAGTATAAATTATCAAACATTTTAGGAATTATTTAACAGTTTTATTTTACTTTGTGAGTGGGGAGAGATAGGGATAGAAGACACCTTAGTAGATGCTTTCTATGACAGTAATAACAACAACAATAGCATTTGGATATTGCTTCAAGTTTTATAAAGTCATGTCCATATATTATCTGATTTGAGTCTCACAGCCGCCCTTGATACAAATATGGTCCTGAGATCCAAACCCAGGGGGAGATAAAATAGCAAAAGAAAACTATGGGCTAATTTAATTGCTGAATATCTCTGCAAAATACTTAATGTAATATTAGCAAAGAGGCTTCAGCAGCATTTTCAAAAGATTATTCATTTGACCTGGTTGATTTTATATCAGCAATTTTAAAAATTATTGAACATTTATAAAACTATATACTTTCCAATTTCATTTTTTATTCTTATCTTAAAACAAAAAGAGCATCTCCATACACACAATAGAATAGAAAAAGAATATTACTTATGAATCTGAATATTCACTACATTTTTGTTATTTTTTAAAAGAGTATATGACAATTCTGCATGTTACTTTACAAACCATCCTGCTTATCTTTGCTTTGAAAAAAGAAGAAAAGAACCTTGTAACAAATAAGAACAGTCAAGCAAGATGAATCTACTAGGTCATGTCCAGAATTGTATGTCTTTTTTTTCACCTTGTGTCAATCACTTCTCTGTCAATAGGTGGGTGATGTGCTTCATCATAAGTCCTCAGGAGATATGGTGGGTCTTTGCATTGATCAGAGTTATTACTTTTAAAGCTGTTCTCCTTTATAACACTGTCATCCTTTTATGAATTTTTCATAGTTCTGCTCACTTCACTCTGTGTAACTTCATACTATACAGGATTCTCTGAAGTCATCTTTCATCATTGCACATGGTGCAGTAGGGAACACTATAAACATTATATTAATAACAAAATCAATAAAAACAATTTAATTATGTTAATAGATGCAGAAAAGCTTTGAGAAAACATCACTAATTTATATTAAAAGCATAAAAATTGAAGTAATCAGATAATTGCTAAATGGGATAAATAGTATCTGTGATAGAGAAGCACCAAAAACCACTGCCATAAGATAATGGGTCAAGTAAAAGTGTCAATCGTCATCACTATTATTTGATGTGTGTGTATGTTTGTGTACACACACATATATACATATACATATACGTGTATATGCATATATATGTTAAATGCAGCATATGATGAGAAAAAGAAATTGAGGAAATAAACAAACCAAAGAGGAAGCAATTCCATCTCTATCCTAAAATGATATGATCCTTCACTTAGAGAAGCATAAGGATCAATGGAAAAATTAGTAAAACAAATTTCTAACCAGTAAGTTAATACATAATAACAACAAAAACCAAACCATTTATTAAGCTCCTCCTGTGTGTTAGGCACTGTAAAAAGACAAAAATAAAATAGTTCCTGCTCTCAGGGAGCTATATTCTATTAGCAAGGCAGCCTGTACATATACACATACACATACACATACAGACATAGACATAGCCATAGACACATACATATGCACACATACATATACATATACACATGCATATGCATATACACATACATACACACACATATATGTACAAAATAGATAAAAGTTAAATTGCAGGTAGAAGAAACTAGCACCTAGAGGGATGAGGAATGGTGAAAGTGGAATTTAGAGTTTTGAGGGAAACAAGTGATCAAAGTGGAAGTAATGAGGGGATGCAGCCAGAATTGGAGTACAATCTATATAAAGATAGGGATGGAAGAGAAAGTACAACATGAACAAAAGCTCAAGAATTTGGCTGAATTGTAGACTGTGCAAAGGGGAGTAATACATAATAAGAACAGAAATGCAGGTTGGGAGGGGCGGCCAGGTAGCACAGCGAGTAAGAGCACCGGCTTCAGTGTTGAGAAGACCTGGAGATCAAATCCCGGGCTCAGACACTTAGCACCCACCCAGAAACACCTGGCCGTGTAACCTTGAGCAAGTTACTTAACCCCAATTGCTTAGGGGCGGCCAGGTGGCTCAGCGAGTAAGAGCACCGGCTCCAGTGTTGGGATGACCTGGATCAAATCCGGGCTCAGATACTCAGCACCACACCAAGAAATAACTGGCCGTATAACCTTGAGCAAGTTACTTAACCCCGATTGCTTTAAAAAAAAAAAAAGAAATTCAGGTTGGGGCCAGCTTGAGAAGGATTTTAAAAGTCAAATTGAGATGCTAAAATTGTTTGCTAGAACAACAGGGAATTGCCAGAGTTTATTGAGTAGGAAAGTAATATGATCAGACCTAGACTGACCAATGTAAAGTAAATAATTATAATCTAAACCCACCAAAAATTCTTCATATTACTTAGTCAAATAGGAAATTACGATTCATTAAAAATAGCTACAAAGTGAATTAAATATAGTACAACCTATCAAGACCCAGTGTGAACTTGTATGAATACAACTATAAGATATTCTTCAGAGAAATAAAGGAAGACAAATAAAGAGGCTTCTTTTATTCATAGTTGCGCTATGTCAAAATACTAAAATGATACTATCTTCATTAGTTTAGTGATTTAGTGTTATACTATTTAAATTACATTGGTTTACTTTATGTTCTAATTGTTATTCAGTTGTTTCTGACTCTTTGGTACCCCACTTAGGGTTTTCTTGGGAAAGATACTGGAGTATTTTGCTATTTCCTTCCTCAGCTCATTTTATAGATGAACAAAATGATGCAAATAGGGTTAAGTGATTTGCCCAGGGTCATACGGCTAGTGACTGTCTGAGGCTAGATTTGAACTCAGGTCTTCCTGAGTCCAGGCTTGGTACTCTATCTATTGCATCTCCTTGCTTCCCAGGGTTACTTTATAGAATGAGACAACACATTAAAAGTTGGTTAAAATAAAAGGTCAAAGATCTCAAAAAAATGATGAAAAAAGTGAGAAGGAAGAGGAGTACAAGGATCAAACCACATTCCAAACAATTTTATAAAGGAGTCCCCATCAAAATTATTTTTGCATATGGTCAAAATGGAGAGGCAAAAGAGTGAATATTCACTGGAAACAGACCCAAGATATCAGAAATATTTGGAACTTATGACTGAATTTGGGATCAGATCAGGGGGCACAAACTTGGAAAGCAAAGATGGAATTAAGCAGATGATGAGTCACATGGAGTAGGGAATCCTGGGGTATTCTTGAGTAACTGTGGGTAGAGCTTAATTAGAGTAATCTGATGTAATGTAATATGGTCTGCTGAGCAGGAAGTACTGGAACTGTAGCCTATCTATGGTGTATTGAGAAACCAAAAAACATTAGAAATCCCAATCCATTGGGAGGAAGTTGGCATCCCAAAGGGATTTAGGGTAAATCTAGGCTCAAGAGTTTGTAATGGACCTTCAGGCTGATCATGAATAGAACATTGAAAAGAAATGGTGAATAAATTCACCTCTTCTGCCTGTGTTCAGGAAAGATAAATTTGCCCGATCCCATGTTGGTTTTTCCAAAGAATTTTCCCCATCCCTCCACCTGCTTGAGGGCATAAAATATTGCAGTCATGTGTGTATGGAGCACCAAGACTGGTTCTACATGTGACTCATTTTTAGCACCTACCCCATGTGGTTGTTTTGAGGATCAATTGAGATAGTATTGGCAAAGCACTTAGCATAGTGCCAGACACATAGTTGGCATTATATAAATGTTTATTCCTTTCCTTCACCCCCCCACTCTAGCTCATTCAGGGTGTAGTTCACTGGTGGGAACTCCATCTGTTATATGCAAAACTGATTTTTCACAAACAGACTACATGGAACTTGGTGAAAGTAATACCCATTTCAGAGCTTGAAGTCTCAGCAGATCTTTAGGAAAATCTCATTATTTTATAATAATAAAAATAGTCATTAATACTATAATTGTCATTGTTTTATTGCAGTCATAGAAACATTGGATCAGGTGTCTACACAGATTACTTGGTGAATGTGATAAAACCTTGGCAATCAATCAGGATGATTATGATTCCGAAGACCCAGACTTCTTTTTTCTTCTCTTGTTTCTCTTGTCATCTTTCCCCCCTCAATTTCCTCCTCCATTTTCTCTTTTCCCCCTTATACCACTTCCTCATGTAATCATAGGATATTAGAGCCAAAAAGAAGGGTCATTTACTACAATCTCCTCATGTTGTAGCTAAGAAAACTGAGGTCTGGGGCAGCCAGGTGGTGCAGTGAGTAAGAGTGCCAATTCTGGAGTCGGGAGACCTGGGATCGGTTCCAGCCTCAGATACTTAGCACCCACACAAAATAACTGGCCGTGTACCCTTGAGCAAGTTACTTAACCCTAATTGCTTTTAAAAAAAACTGAGGTAAAAAATAGACAAAGTGACCTGCTTCAGCTCACACAAGGATGTAGGTCTTCTGATGCCAAGTTCAATTCTCTTTCCATTATGTCTCCTTTTTCATTCCCCCTCTATTCCTCCTTTACAAAGAAGCTCTAAAATTAATAATGGAGAGCCTCTCCATGTATTCACTTCATTCCACCCACCTTCCACCCCCAGAGATATACCTGTCCATCAATCTATACTTCCTATGGATCCAGATGAGTTCTACTAGACATACTTGAGAAAGATGAGTTAAACTACATAGATGATCCAAACAAATGGTTTATCCATCCAAAGGGTCTGTTTGCTTGGCTGCATGCAAACAACCTCTATAATTTATAAGATTATAATATTTCAAACAGGAAAGCCCCTTACAGATCATTGACTCTAGTCATCTTCCCTTATTTTCTAGATGAAGAAAATAAAGTCCATTAGGTTAAATGACTGGCTCAAGGCTATGCTGGTAGTAAACAGTATCCTCGTGGTTCCTGAGTTGTTATCCAGGGTCTGGGATGGTTTGCCTGAAAAGACTTGAAAGTTGCAATTTTGCTGATGGGCACACAATTAGAATCCTTTGCACTCTACTGTTTTCCAGGGTGTACTTCTATTTTCTTATTTATTTATTTGAACCACTAAATTATCTAATTAGCAACATATATTGTTGACACATAGGCAACTATGAATATTTACTGCATACTTGTTCAGGCATTTATCTAAATAGGTGGCATGCCAGAGCCATGTAATAAGGAATAATGATTCTTCAGAAGAGTTACAGGAAATTACAGAGGGGGGAAAAAAAGTTTTGCACAGGAGGCCCTTGCTTCCAACCACAGACATCAATTCTTCCCACGATAGAGCAATTGCCGAGTGATGACAAAAAATTTATCGTAATGAATAAATCAATACTCAGCTCAACAGCAGTTTCAGATGTTACTTTTATAGGTCTTCCCATGTCTATTATATATCCCTTAGTGCAGTGGCTGAGTGAGTGGGGTGAATGCCAACTGAGGAGGGGAGAGCGGGAGCCACTATGCCTCCTGAGGTCTCCTACCATTAATCACCATCCCATTGAGTGGGGATCCATTTATATCACTGTAGCCGTGGAGTCGAGCGGCTTACAATGATCGACTACACCACACACAAAGTGTTTGTTTTAAGGACGGCCACTGTCACCAAGTATTGAGCAAAGTAGAAACTCCAGAAACATGTAGAGGAGGAGAGAGAGGGAAAAAGAAAAGGAAAAAAAATACAGTTAAAGGAAATCCAGAGTGATGCCTGTTCTATGTAATCATCTCTAAATGATCCAGTTAAAAAAGAAAGTCAGTATCTTAGGCCTTTCTTGGGACAGTCACAGGAGTTATATTTTGAATGTCCAGTTAAATCCCTCTCATTTTATAGATGAAAAAAAAAACAACAACAAACTAAAAGATCCTAGGAAGTTAGGTGACTTTTCCAAGGTCATCTAGGTCGTGAGGAGTCAAAAAGAATTGGTTTAAGGGAAAAGTCTAAGCAATGTTTAGACTGGATAAGAGTCAGATGAGTGGGGCCGGAGTAGCTACCTTCACATGCCTGAAGGGCTATGTGTGGATAATAATAATACTAATTCCTTTACATAACTCCTTAATGTTTGAGAAGCCCTCTGCTTTGTAGAATTTCATTTGTTCCTCAGTACAAGCCTGTGTGGTGGGTGTTAGTATTTATTATCTTTCATATTACAGATTGAGGAAAGTTAAGGAGAGAAAAGACTTCTGTTCCAGCTCCAGAAAACAAAACTAGGAGCAATTACTAGAAATTATGGAAAGGCAAGGTTAAGAAAGAAGGAAAAATATATATTTATTAGGTGTTCACTATGGGCTAGGTTCTGTGCTAATCACTTTACAGACCTTATCTCATCTGATCCTCACAGTTCTGGGAAGTAGGTGCTACTATTATCCTCAATTTACAGTTGAGGAAACTGAGGCAGATAGAGGTTAAATGACTTGCCTAGGATCACACAGCTATTAAGTGTCTGAAGCTGGATTTGAACTCAGGTCTTTTTTTGATTACAGTCCAGGCCCAGTGATCTCTATGCCTTTTGCCTCCTATGGGCATTGGTCCATTTTACATCAGGATAAGGAAAAACAAAAACAAACAAACAAAAAAGCAAATACTTCCAAACTGTTGGAGTTCTGGGCTAATTTGGCAGCTAATATGTTTCCTCCTCACTGAAGAGCTTTAGCCAGAGTCAAATCAAAATGGATCAACAAGTATTTATTGAGCTCCTACTATGTGTCTAGGAGTGTTACTAAACACTGGGTATACAAAGAAAGGCAAAAACAGTCCCTACTCTCAAGGCACTCATAATCCAATGGGGATGCATTGGACAGTATGCAAACGCCTATGTACCAATAAGGATTATATCCAGGATAAAATGCAGATAATCAGCATAGGCTGCTACCTTCTGTCTAACAGTGCAGATTCCTGCTCCAGGCCAGGTTGGAATTGCTAGAGATGCCTTTCCACTCTGAGATTCTCTGGCAGAACCAGGACAAAAGCAGCACCTTTGACTCTGAACCCAACACTCTTTGCAGTACCTTTGACTTCCATCTTTCCTGGCCTCCTTCCCAGCCATTTTGGATTTTCAGGACTTTTCACTGGACAGTAGTCAGGAATGCCTCCCAATGCTTCACCTAGACTGGCACTAATTTATTCCCTGGGTATGTTAATTTCATTTGCCTTTGGCTTTTAGTGTATGTTCTGAATTCTGAACTTGGTCTGGTTTTAAGAAGGTTTACAATGATAAATAGTCAAGCTAGTATATCAATGGGCTACCTTTTACCTAATATTTTAATTCATAAACCAAATGAAGTTTTAAAATCATTTACCTATTTCCCATACATAAAGATGAGTATGGTATGAACAGTCATAGGTGATAAGGTAGATAAGGTGAGCAAGGGAGCATGACTGCTCTCTTGCACTCCTTTATGGGAGAAGGAGCTGTGTAGTATTCTCCCTACTCAGAAGTCCATTCAATAAATAGACAGCAAGTATTTATTAAGAGCCTACTGTATACAAAGCTCTGTGTTAGGCTGTTCCTACTAGATCTTGGCATTTCTACTGACTTACTGTGAGGTCTTAGGCAAGTCATAGTAGGTGTTTAATGTGTATTTGTTGACTTATAATGATTGGTTGATACTTCCTCTCTCTGGCAGTTGGTTCCCCCATCTATAGAGCCCAAATTAAGAGTGATCCCTTATTCTGATGAGGCAAGCAGTTAACTAAAAGTGACTGAAAGGTTCTGAAAGACAGTCAGATTAAATCTAGAGGTGGTTGGAACAGGGAAGAGTCAACTGAGGACATAAATTTTCCATCCGATTGGCTAGTGGAATAAGACAGAAAAGAATACACATTTATATACCACCTACTATGTACCAATATATAAATATATACAATGTAAATAATATAAAATGTAAAAATATTTTGCAAATATTTCATTTGATCCTTACTCCAATTGGGGGAGATAGTCTTATTATTATTTTCATTGTATGATTAAGAAAACTGAGAAAGACAGAGATTAGGTGACTTGCCCAGGGTCACCCAGCTAGGAGGTATTTGAATCTAGATCTCTCTTATTCCAAGCCCAGCATTCTATTCAATGACCAGCTGTTTCTCCTAAGAGCTTGGTGTCCTAAAGGCAGTTTCATAATGTTTGTTGCTCGATTTTTATTTGGAAGCAAAACAATAAAAATTAAAGTTGGAAATTGTCAGGGTACTACATTCTACTTAGGTGTTGTATTTACTGAACTTCCTCAACTACAAAGAGAACATTGAGACTGTAGTTAGGAGATTTCTGTTCTTTTCTGCTCTTGTACTAATTGGTTAAGTGACCTTGGCCAGGCCGCTTAACTTTTGTAGGCTTATTTTCACACCAAAATGAAGATTGAGTGAGAAAATGCTTTACAACAGATGAAAATGGCTTTCCCATTTTATCCATGGAAGTAACATACATAATATGCTTTACAAACCTTAGTTATGTAGATGCTAGCAATCATTTTAAGCAGCAGTGCAAGCCAGTGGATAGAAAGCTTCATTTAAGAGGCAGAAAGACCTGGGCTTGAATCCTATCTTGGACACTTACTAGTGGTGTGACCTTAAGTCACTCATTTAATTTTGTTTGGCCTCCATTTCCTCATCTTTAAAATAGGGATAATAATAACATCTAGGTCTCAATGTTGTTGCGAGAAATAAATGAGATGAGGAAAGTCTTTTTGAACCTTAAAGCACTTATACATAAATGATGGCTCTAATTATTTCACAGAGGTGAAAACTGAGGGCCAGAGCAGGAGAAGGGAGTTTCTAAAGCTCACCCACAGCTTATTAGGAGAAAAGTCAACCTTATAAACACTACCTAAGTCCAGGTTTGAGGCTGTTTCCACTAATATCTGTCAATGCAACTCAAATGCACAGAAAATTTCCTTTTAGTGCTGCTGGTAAAAACAAACAAATAAATAAACAAATGGACACATCAACAAATAAGTAAATGAATGAAAATAAGAATGAAAATAAAAAAGTTCTCTGATTCAGGCCTGAATTGGGGGGAGGGGGAGTTTGGGCGGGCAGGAAAGAAAACATAGGCCTTCAGACCAGTGATTTATTCTAGAGCAGAAATGCATTTACCTGCCTTATTTTGCCGAACAGAAAGCCCTCCAGTTCATTTAGTCAATCTGAATATTTCCATAAAGATTAGTTGTAATGGCCCGGAGTGGAAAAAGCCTGGTTTGGCTTCTAAAGTTCTATAGGGAAAGAAAGAGGCCTTGAGAGGTGGATCTCTATTTAAAGCTGTTTCATGGTTCAGCAGCTGCTGCTGAGAGTTCTAAAGGTGCAAACAACAAAAAGGAAAAAAAAGTTTATTGATTAGTTTACAAATAACTTTTGTATAAAAAGATATTGAATCAGAGGCAAGTTTACTGATGGCTTGTCTCCTATAGACCCTTTCATTTTGGAACATTTGGAGACGGTCTTAGAGAGAGAAGGAAAAAAATAGAAGCAAACATGTCGTCTGAGTAAATAGGATTTGTACCCAGGAAAAGACCCTTCGTTTGTTATTGGGCAACAGACAAGCTTTTTGAGGAATACTTCTGTTCTTATTGAAGAACTTTGTTTCTTACCTTAAAGATGAAAGTTTAACCATATTGGAATCTGTGTTACGCAGAGAATGCATTTTGGACAAGAGACACTGCATGCCCCAATTCTGGACCTTATTGATAGGTTTCTCAGTTCATTCATATTTGAATCTGTCATCCCTTTGCTCAACTGAAAAGATTCAAGATCACCTAGCATAAAACAAGATGGTTATCCCCTCACCTTGCCCAAAAATCTAGCCTACTTACTTGTCTTTCTGAGTATTTTGTCTTCTGATTGGCCCTTGCTGGTTCTACGGGACCTAATTTGGTGGTGAAATACATTCATTGACCATAGTCTGTGCTATATACCTACCCACTTGGTACAGGAGATGAAGCAGGATTATCCTTATGAAAAAGAAAAGAGTTGAAGTAGAGTAAAGGTTATTAACCTGGGTATGGATTTCAGGGGGACACCTTTGTTTTCATTAGCCTCTGAATAAAATTTAGCATTTCCTTATATTATAAAAAAAAATAGTTTGAGAAAGCGTCCATAGATTTCCCTTATCTTGCTTGCTTGTATTTTTATCCTCAGCATTAAGCACAGTGCCTGGCACATAGAAAGTTCGTAATAATACTTTATCATCATTTTGATCTCCATCATCACTTTTCAGATCCACCCAGTACCTTGAAAATCCCTGGGGATTGGCTATAATGTAATAAATCTTCCTTCATGAATAACCCTCTTCCTCAGATTCTAATGCTTCATTATAGGAGATTCTGCGTTCTCAGTCAATGCCCCTGGATGGTAAAAGATGTGACAATTTCTACCATGCCAAAAAGACCTAGAGTATGGTTCTAGTAACAGGCAGTGTTTGATTTTCATGAACCAGCTTTCATAAGTATGCAAAAGCTATTAGCAATAGATTCTCCACTAGGTAGTGAATACATTGGCCATGTGAACTTGAGTAACAAAAAAGGAAAATCAAATCGCTCCTAGCTCTGTGAATCCCTCCTACTTTTTATGTAGTGATGATAAGCAGTGGTAGAAATAAACATGAACTTAAATGTTGTTTGTTCTGAATTTGATATCCTACTCCAATGACCAACAAGTCATTGGAGAAACTAAATCATATCAGTATTAACATTTGAATTATATATGAAATGAGAAGACAGAAGGAAGTTGTATCTAAATAGAAGGTTGACTCAAACATCCTCTTTGTGTAGGCAAACAAAGGAACTGATGTTATTGGTTTTTTCAAGGAAACATCATCTCATGGGATTGTTGGTCATGGAAAATTATTATTAGCTAGATTAATATCAACAAAGAAGAACATTTCCCTATTCAAAGAGGATCAGGAAAAGTGGATTGAATATGAAATCGCTAATTTGTTACATATATATTTTTTAATATGTATGTTGTCCTGAAAGTCTGAATGCAGTTTAAAGTTTTAAGAGCTCTCTCTGTCTCTACCTCTGTCTCTCTCGTGCTCACTCTCTTGTTCTCTCTCACTCTGTATGTATGTGTGTGTGTGTGTGCGAGCGCGCGTGCACGCGTAGGGGGGGAAAGGGTAGTACTTTCTTATAATGTTTCATTGATGACCTTTTCTCTTCATTTGGTCATCTTCACTGATGTTCTAATGACCAAAATAAGCAAGAAGTCCACCATGCAGGTAACTACCACTTATGTACCAGTACTTGCATGGAGAGATATAGGAATTCTGTGAGGAATTTAATAATCCCCTTGAGATTCAATCAACATATATTTTAGTCCTTAGTGATTTTTAACTGAAAAATGGAGATGTTCCTCATAAGCCTCAAATTTGGAGGACGTGGTTCAAGATCAAGAAATGAAAACAAGCAAAGTATAGCCCAGAAGCTTCACATTCAAATTCCACCAATTTTTTTAAGGAAAGAATTAGAGCATCAAAGAAGATCATTATAAATGAAACTGGACATATCTTAATAGGCAGGAAACAACTGACTTCCAGTGTGGGTTTTCCTTCAAAATCAGCCGTCTTTATAGGTAGGACATTGACTTACAGCAATAATCAAATCAACCCTAAATTATAGGAAAGAATAAAAATGAAAAGGTAAAACATGTAATCGGGACTACTCTAATATTATCTACTTAAATGAACTATTGAAGCAGAAAGAAAATTTCAATAAAAAAGAGAGATTGATATGGATTATCACATTTTCCTATAGAGTTACAATAGATATAAGGAAATCACCAGAAGAAGAAAGTAAAAAGTTTCTAGAAATCATTTGAGTCAGGAAATACTTAATCTTCCTTCCAAAATGAGAGTCATAGAAATAAAAAAAAAACACACGTGTTTATGATATGAAATCATTTGTAGAGTAATAGAGTGGAGGAAAATGGAAAATCATGAGTACTATTGCTTCATTAAAACAGTATGAAAACAAATGAGTTTTCTACAATCTTGGTGTGAGACCTAATTAAGTCAGGGCATTTAAGTATGAAACTGGAAGAAGGATAACAAATAGGTGAAACATGGGTGAGATCTGCCAAGATTTCTAGGACATACAGTTTTTCTTTATAAATGAGAGCTGTAGCACTAAATTTGGACTCTATCAACACAGTCACAATGTGAGCTTTGGGAAAAAGATAAAGTGGAAGAAAAAGAACACGAAGATATGAAAAATAATTGAAGAGCAAAGAGTTCAAAGATGGAGGAGGCAAAAATTTAAGGATATAATCAGTTTTCAAACTACGTGAGAGAAAAAGATATCAGATCATACTGAAAAAGAAATTGATTTTTTCTATAAATGCTTACTCATGCCTAATTTCTCCCCTCTACCAAGTTTTTATGAGAATAGTTTGCATATTCATTAAAGGTATCCTTGATGAAAATATTAGAAGGGAACAGGTATTTTTTTTTCAGACACTTTACTATGGCAGATCCTATTATAATTGCATAATTTACTAGAAGGTTTGGGAATCCTAAATTCCACTATTTTTTGTTGACTGTACAAAAGCACTTTATTTGGCAGGGCAAAACACTACATTGAAGACTTGCCTTCTACTAGCTAGCTCTCATCTATTTTCAGATCTCCCTTAGAAGTCTTTGCAGCATTCCCCAGCTTAATGTCCTCAGCAAAATATCATCATTAAGCCAAAGCAATGGGTGGACTTCAACATCCCTTGGTAATCCCTCTTCAATTTGGACCTCCTGGTGGATACTCTCTGCTGTTGTGATTGAACAAACACACACATGCAATATTTATGTATATATATATGCATTTTGCATATTATTACATTATCACAATATATTATTTCATAATAAGATAACATATACATACATATATACATATAGATACACATACATATATGTATATGCATATGCACACATACATACATTAATTTTTTCCTTCTTGAGAAAGGAGTCATGTTCTGACAGAGAAACCCCAGCAGCCCAGGAATGTCAACAACCAACTGTGGAGTACTCAGAGTTTGTCACAAAGATGCCAGAGTCATCTACCTCATCCTAGACTATCACCAGTTATCCTGACTTTTGTCCTGCACTGGACTTTGATGACTCTGGAAGAGAGAGTGTGGCTGATGACTTCATGCAATTCTTCATCACTTAAAGCCAATTCAAGCATGAATCAAGACTTCACTCTGTGATGTCTTGGTCCTTTTTGAAAATGAAGGGCAAACAACAACCATAATGACTATCTGCCAGCACTGTGCTAAGTGCTTTACAATTATTATTTCATTTGATGTTTACAACAACCCTGGGAGGTAGGTGCTATTATTATCCCTATTTTGCAGATGAGGAAGCTAAGGCAAATGGAGGTTAAGTGGCTAACCCAAGATCACACAGCTGGTAAGTGTCTGAGGCTGGATTAAATTCGATTCTTCCCGACTACAGGTCTGGCACTCTACCCATTATGTCACTTGGAGCTATTGATGCAAATAATGGGAAGTTGAATTCAGATCCTTGTTCATCTCTCAAGAAAGCCTGCATCTGCATAGTATTGTAGAATTCAAGAGGAATTTCAGAGCTGGAAGGGATCTCAGAAGTCTCTTGAACAACATGAACCTTTCTCTTAAAAAACAAATACCATGATGGAAAAAAAATCACTGCTCATTAAAAAAAAATCTCATGCCACTAATGGACAACTTTAATTGTTAGGACTTGATATCTTAAATTATTCTTAAGTCTAACACTCTTCAGCTTCCAGTTATTCTACTTAGTTCTATAGTTGGGGCTGAAAATGAACCAGCCTAATGCCTCTTTTACATGAGAGACTTTGGGATATGTGAAGACAGTTATGGGGGAAGCAGAGAAGTCCTCTGGATTGTGAGAGAACACAGTACACTGAGCATCATGAAGGTAGGATTCCTCAGCTTTAAGAAATACTTCCTGATGCCATCACTCTAAGGAAGGAAGGACATTTGAGCTAAGGATACAGAAACGTCACTCCTATTGCCAGTAGCCCTGGAAAAGGCACAACATTGACCCAGATTTCACCCGTTACATCAAATTAGAAGTGGTACTAACTTGGTAGCATTTTAAGGTTAGACAAATATGTGTGTGTGTATGTGTGTGTGTAAGGGAGAGACAGACAGAGAGAAGGAAGAGAAGGAGAACAAAAAAGAAAGAGAAAGAGAGACAGAAAGACAGACAGAAGGAAAGAAGCAGAGCTACTCAGATTTACAGAACTTCCTAATTTCACAGCAATAATTCAACACCTTTTCCTCTTTCTCTTTTCCTCTCTCTCCCTCTCCTTCTCTGTCTCTGCTTTTGTCTTTCTT
>NW_027185771.1:35657575-35682853 GCF_028583685.1 Petaurus breviceps papuanus
GCCTCTGTCTCTCTGTGTGTCTCTGTCTCACAGTCTCTTTCTCTGTTTCTGTCTCTGTTTCCCTCTGTCTGTCTCTCTGTTTCTCTCTGTGTGTCTCTCTCTGTGTCTGTCTCTCTGGCTCTTTGTCTCTGTCTGTCTTTGTCTCTGTATCTCTGTCTGTTTCTCTCTCCAGTTACCATATTCCTGACTTCTATGTTCATGTTGCCTGGTAAAATTTTCCTATGTGCCAGGCTTCTTGGAGAGTTCCTCATTCTGAATTTTTCTCCATTGAAGAGCAATTTCCTTGAATTATAAGAATGGGTAGCTGAAACAGTGTTTGAGAACATTCATTAAGGGTAGAGGTCATTTTTGTCCATATTACATTAGTTCAGAATTCACACAAACCTGAAACATGGTTTTAGGATCTTCTCTTTATTCAACAAATATCTATAAAGTGTCTGATATGGCCAACACACTGGCCTCTGAACAGTATGGAACGACGCAGATACACAGAGGTTGAATCTGCCTGATAACTCTGAAAGGCAGAGGCAGTTATGAGGGACCACATAGCTATGGAGGACAAATTTTTCAAAGGCCAGGAGGTGAGTGACAGGATGAACATCCATAAACTGACTTTGGAAATAAATCTCTGGAGTACCACAACTCCCCAGAGTGAATCTGCCACATCTGGCTTATAGAGTTCATACTAGATAATCAAACACCATGTGAAATTGAGTTCCTTAGCATTCTTACTGGGTCCATTTCTGGTTCTAGAAACATCTGGTGTTTTAATTCCATCTCCCCTTGCACCTGGATGGGAACAGAGCCCATTGTCTCCAGCTGTTCTCACAGATGTTCTCCTTGCTACTGATTCCTGCGAGAAAGACTTCTCTCCCATCTCCTCAGTCTCCCTCCTTCTCTTCCTCATCCCCGTCCTCAGCTTTCAGGGATGGGGCTAGCAAACACCTGGAAATCATAAATAGGACAACAGACACAGAGCTCAATGATATGAGTGAACAAATTTGTGACAAAGAAATCCCATTGGAATATGCATACCCTTGTGGATCATAACTATTTTATTTCATGATTAAAATTTCTTTATGCTGGATACAGTAACAAGAATGTATGAAAACAAGAAGGACTGTAGCATAGCATCCAAATGTAAGAATTTTTCTATTGTGTACCATGATCTAGAGAAGGAAATGGAAAACTATTCCAGTATCTTTACCAAGAAAACCCCAAATGAGGTCATAAATAGTCAAACATGACTGAAATGACTCAACAATAATCACAACAAATGTACCATGCTGGTGCTAGATGCTGGGTATACAAGAATAAAGATGAAACAAGCCCTGCCTTCAATGGGTTTATATTTTATGAATGAATTAATGGACAAATCATTTTCAAAGAGCTTACTATGTTCAAGTTAAGCTCTGGGGAGATTAGGGTAGTTGTGGTGTGAAGTTGTGGCCTTGTGGAGGAAGAGTTGGTAACTGATTAGATATGATTTGGGGGAAGGAGCAGTGATGAGATTGAAGAAATAAGAATGACTCAGTCATTCACTACCGAACTCCTAGGAAAAGTAGTCTGAATCCCATTGTTTCTTTCTATTTCCTCACTATTTCCTCTTTCCTCTCCTTCCTGAAATCTTATTTTCATCCCATCTCTCTCCTCAGAGTGCATTCTTGAGTTTACCAAAAGCAAGCTAATTGTCCAATCCAATGGCCTTTTTGCAATCTTCATCTTCATCCTCTTTGGCCTGTCATTCAAGGCCCTTTATGTTACTGGGAATTTCCTACTTCCCACTCCCCCTCCCTTCTCTTAATCTCTCAAGTTTAAGGTCAAATCCTTCTTCCATGAAGGCTTCCAGCCCACTGGATACCTTCCCTCACCGCTTTAAGACCATAGTCACTTTTAACCAGTTTTTATCTCACCTTCCCTATTAAGTCCCCTTTGGATTCCCATGACCAATTCCCTAGCTGGAATTTATTGCTATGCACAGAACTGCTGTATGTATTTCTCACCTTCAGAGAAATATCATTTGTCCCAGGAGCTTCTGACTTTACTTACAGTAGGGAAAATAGGTCATAGTACAGGGCATCCCCAAAGTCTTCATTTAGTTTTAAGCTTTAGTAACTTTTTAAGTATAAATTCTCCAGACTTGCAAAAATGTCATTTGAAAGTTTAATTGTTCCAAAATATTTTGTCATTTATTTTTGTGAATTTTAAATAATATTTTTTAATTTTAAATTTAACAGAGGATCCTTGCCATTATTCATTCATTGCCTGTGTGAACAGTTTCTAGATGACAGTTTCTCAGACTGGTAGATCAATAGAGGAAATCTTTTTGCTTGGCCATCTAGGTCACCTGATCCATCTCCATTAGATTTTTCTCTTGTGGGGTCACATCAAACCTGTTGTGTATGCACTCAAGACCTCAATCTTTGGATTATTTTAAAGCTAGGATTACAAATGCAATGCTTTCAATCACTGAGTAGCATCTGTTAAAGTTTTTACAAAATTTAAAAACTGACAAAACTATCAAAGTTTTAAAAATTTAAATAGCTAGCTAACCATTTGGGGGTAAATTTGGAACATTTAAACTTCAGAAATTATTAAAACTGAAAAATTCCACTAAGACTTTGGTAACACCCTGTACATCCTTTCCTGTTATGAACCAAGCACTACAGTCTTCCCAGACCAGCAACTGAGAATTGTGATCTGGGAGAAAAGGACTAAAAAAAAACATAGTGGGGGGAGAGAATTTTTTATCATCTTCAAGTATTTGAAAGGTTCTTACACAGAAGAAAGATTATAAACTCAATCTGCTTTGCTTTAGAGTGCAGAACAAGGAGAAAGGGCCAGAATCTTCACATTCCATCCCAAAGTGAAGAGAGCTACTGTAGGAGGTAATAAACTCCCTTTCACTGGAAATCTATGCATAGAAATTAAACAAATACGTTGATAATTTTGTAGAAAAGCTACAACAAAAGGGATACTTTCATTGTTTTTGGAAAGGGTGTATCAATGGACTGTTCAATTGTTTCATTCACCATCCCTTTGACTCCCCAGACCAAAATACCTTTTCCTGGCTAACCCTCCCTTATGTATATTATCTCCCCCATTAGAATGGAAGATACTGAACTATAGGAGCTGTCTGGCTTCTGTGTATATCTATCTATCCTTCAGTGCTTAGCCCATGATAATGTATTTTTCATTTGTTCACTAAACCATCATTTATTAAGCACCTACTATGTGCTAAGTGCTCGAAGATACAAAGACAATAATCAAATAATCTCAAATTGGCAAAAATGACAGTAGATCAGAATGGTCAATATTTAATGGGGCAGGCACAGTACAGAACAGCAGCCACACTAATACAGTGTGAGAAGACCTATGGAATGGTCTCACCAATCTCGAAAGGAATTTGAAAATGTGTTTTAAAAAAGTGATTAAACTGTCTGTGCCCTTTGACCCAAAGCTCCTTCTGCTAGGTAAATATCCCAAAGAGGTCAAAGATAGAACAAATGCCCCAATCACATCATAGTATTCATAGAAGCACTTTCTGTAGGAGCAAAGAACCAGAAATAAGGTAAATGCCCTTCAATTAAGGAAGACTAAGTGAATCATGGTACTTGAATATAATGGACAACAACTGCCCTGCAAGGAGCAATGCCAATGAACACTTCAGTGAAGGGTAGGAATAAATACAGAATGAATTAGGGGGAACCAGGGACACATCATGCTACAACAATGTAAATGGAAGGAACAAAAAGATTGTGTATTTACAATGAACATTGTCTTTATGATCATCAAGCACAGTCCTAGAGAAGAGATGAGAAAATACACCTCTTCTTACTTTTCAGAGGCCAGAGACTCATGGTGTGGAACATGGCATCAATTGTAAGGCTCGATGAATGTGTTGGTAACTTGTTCACTTTTTCATTCTGCGTTATAAGGGATGGCTGGATGTATAGGGAAGCAGGAAAAGATTTCTTTGCAAATGAAAGTGCTGTGGAAAGTAAAGATATCAGCAACCTTTACATGCTGACCAGAGTCTGATGAAGTGGGCAGTGCCAGACTTTTACGGATGCAAAAACTGAGGCAATGACGTTAAGAAACCTCTTCCTGATTCTACAAAAGGCAGGTAATATTAGGCAATATTATATAATATTATGTAATATATATAATAAATATATATAAATATATATAATATTATGTAATATTATAAAGGCAGGATTAGAAACCAGGTTTCATGACTATTGGCAATGCACTTAAATCACGAGAGAATGGGGTTATGTGATCATTGAGTCCTAAAAGGCCCCGCCTAAATGGAATCTTTCTGACTTCCTCTCCTAGCTGTTAGGATCTTATCCTCATTCCCAGTCACCCTTGGGTGGAAATTGGGATTAACTGACTTGCTGCCTGGGTCACATAGCTAGTATGGATTTGAACTCGGGTCTGGTGCTCTATCCACTATGCAACCTAGCTGTCCCTTATATACTCCTATATATACTTGTTGTCTATAATAAGGTCCTTGATGGCAGATTTTCTTTTCATTTTTGTCTCTGTATCCCAATTTCCAATAGAGACTTGGCACATAGGTATCTAATAAATACTTAATTGGTTTTTTGATATATTTGGTCTCTGAGGAACCATTGGTCATAAGGACATGCACCCATGGAATTTGAGATTCTGTGATTCTATGTCCAGAGGGGATGATGACTGGACAGGAAAGTGGTTCCCAGGTCTTGGTGGCTGGAGACTAAGTTAAGTGCCACTTATCACCTATTTTTCCTTTGAAGCTCTGTATCACATGAATTTGTTTACTATTGGTGAGAACATTTGCAAATCACTCTGGCATTTCTAGGGCTCCTGCCAAAGTTTCAAAGCTAAGCTAAGCTTACCCTGCCAGCCTGGGCCCCCTGGCTTTGTGCCAGGTTGTGCAGGGAGTCCTGCTCTGGCAGGGCCCTAGGGCCTATGTGGTCCGTGGGCAGTCCGCTATCATCTCTCCTTTCCTTCTTTGCCTGAAAAGATCCTCACTTGTTTTCTTTTCCAAATGCTGCATATAAAGGCAATGTCTTCATGCCATTACTTCTTTGGTTGAGTCCTATGTGTTTCCCAATGGTATAGTCAGAAGGCCCCACTAATGAGATTGTTTCCATAGTGAGGATTTCTGGAAGACCATCCATGCTGCCTGCCAGGCCCCTAGTAACTGACAACATAGCTGAACGGGGGACCATGAGGTCAAGATCAGAAGAAGTGGTGGTGGGGGGTAGTTCATCAACCTTGTCCCTCTGTTTCCTTCTAACAAGCATATGGGGGACTTTTGTCTTGAACTTGGCTTCCACATTGTCATATTGTGCAATATGAGAGCACAGGGTATGGATGAGCTCAGCCAATACTAGGATGAAGTTGGAGGACAGCTCCATTATTGCTTAATTCTCCTTGTCCTGCCCTGCAGATGGCACAGTGGAGAGAGAGCTCCAGGACTTAGAAATCAGGAGGACCTGAGTTCAAATACTGACTGAGATTCTCCCTAGATGTGTGACCCTGAGCAAGTCATTTAACCTATGCTTCCTTGGTTTCCTCATCTGCAAAATAGGGACATTAGTAACACCGAACTCCCAGATCTGTTATAATGATGAAATGAGTTACCATATATAAAGCACTTTGTAAGTCTTAGAGTGCTATATAAATGCTAGCTATTATAATGAATTAGACACTGCGCTCTGATCAACTCACTCTTTCCTCTCCTACTTCCGCGCCTTTCTTTGCTGATATTTTTCTCTATGCTCCTTCCTTCTTCCTCCCAACACAAATCTATTTTTAGCCACTGAACAGTCCTAACTATCTCTGGAGGCCCCAATCAAATGCGAATTCCATTGGGAAGCCGTTATTATTCTCCGGATCCGTGATGACTTTACCTCCCAGGTGTCACATAGAAACTTCAGTTTGCCCTTCTCTAAAGCACTTATCAGGCAATATAATAATGGTAATAATAACTGGTATTTATATAGTACCTATTATGTGCCAGACACTATGCCAAGAGCTTTACAAATATCTCATTTGATCCTCGTAACAACCTGGGGAGCTAAGTGCTATTATTATCCTCATTTTACAGATGGGGAAACCAAGACAAATGGAGTTTAAGTGCCCAAGGTCACACAGCTATGAAGTGTCTGAAGCTGGATTTGAACCCAGGTCTTCCCGACTCCAGGTCTGGTATGCTAGCCGCTGTACCTCCCAGGGTGTATTGTTGCTTTATGTGAGTTTGTGTCTCATTGCCCTGCTAGATAGGAAGTTCTATGACAAGCACCATGACATATTTAAATTATATGTTTCCCCAAGGACCTAACACAGGGATTAGTATATAATATATGTTTAGTAGATTTTTAACAGATGATTGTATAAATCCTGTCGTAATCATCGCCCTCCTCCAACTCTCCACTGGTCTTTCTTCCATTCCCTTTTCAAGCAAACTCTTTGTGCTCATCACACAAGGCCATTTCAATGAAGATGAAACCACTCTTCTCTCTCTAGCTCTACTCGAAAAGAAAGGGGACAGTATACTGCAGAATCCCTGTGGGCACATATTCACGTAGAAAACCACACACCAGCATTATCTATGCTTTATTGTATATTTATTTATCTCGTTAAATATTTCCTAATTATATTTTCATCTAATCTGGGCTGCTCTGGAGAGTTTCATGGGCTGCGTGTGCATCTGGCACCTTTGTACTAACTCTCCTGATACAAACTAAGTGCCCAAGTGGAAAAGCTCATGAAATTAGCCTGTTAGCATGTATAGTCTTTTAATAGAACAAATAAAACCTAGCACTTAATAAGCAAAAATAATTAGTTAAAATGTGAAGCTAAAAGGTTAGTGGACTGGGGTGATCTCTTCCTTCATGCGGCTCCAATTGTCTATACTACAAGCCCACTCCTCCCCCAGCTCTACTATCTGAACTGAGACCATGCTTTGTGCTGTTTTGCCCTAACCATAGTTTATAGCATGTGTCCAAGGAATAAAAGGTGCTAGTAATGGCTCTAGGTAGCAGCTTGTTGTTAAGTTGTTTTCAACTCTTTGTGACCGCATTTGGGGTCTTCTTGGTAAAGATACTGGAGTAGTTTGTGATTTCTTCCTCCAACTTATTTTGCAGATAAGGAAACTGAGGCAAAGAGGATTAAGTGACTTGCCTGGGGTCACACAGCTGTCTGAGGCTGTATTTGAATTCAGATCCTCCTGTCTCCAAGCCCAGCCCTATATCCACTGAGCCACCTAGTTGCCCAGGGTAGAAGCTAGTCCAGGGGAAAGAGAGTTAGATTTGGAGTGAGAAGATCTACGTTCAAATCTTGCCTCTTTTGCTTACTAGTTGTGTGATCTTGCATAATAAGTCATCTTATCTCTGTTGGCATTGATTTAATTATGTGTAAAATGAAGCACTTAGACTATAACTTCTAAGGATTTTTCCAACCTTAAACCTGTGAACGTATTGGGCATGCTAGAAGACTTTCCATTTAAAACGATGATTCTTAATTTTTTTCTTTTTTTTTCCCTGGCATAATATTATTCTTTGCCATGAGGAATCAAAACCCAGTACAAAGGAGCTGAGTGACCTGGGCATCCATGCTTTCTTTTCAATATTTGTCTCATCGTATTGAAGGCACATCTTGCTGAAACTCCAGGGCCCTTTGAGAAGCACTCTTCTCAAGCATGCTTCCACATAGTGGCTACACAGTGTTCACTCTTCTGAAACCATAGCCTCCTCAACTGAGCCGAGTGGAAAGAGCCCTGCCTCCCCATGGCATGAGGCCATTCTTTGAGTCCCTGGGAGCCAGAATGTAGCACATGGATTACTTGAACAGACTCAATCTGCTCTTATGTAATAAACATGAGTCATGTCACAGAATGAGTCACCTCCCCACCAGGCTTACAGCCAGAGTTGCCCAGCCTTTGTACCCCAGTGAATAGAGAGAGGATGATTCAGCCTTGGGAGGGAGGGAGAGAGGGGAGGGAGGGAGAGAGGGGAGGAAGGGAGACTCTCCCTGTCTTAACCCACCTTGCCAGTGCCAGGATACGCTATGGGAGAGTCAGTGGCATGGCAGACCACAAGGAAGCTCTCCTGTTAAGTGCCAAGGGGAGGAAACAGAGGAAAAAAAAAGAGAATCTCAGCAATTCAGAGTTGGATCAGCCCTTGGAGATCATTGGGTTCAGTACCTTCCTGAGCAGAAATCCCTTCAACATTGTCCCTAGCAAATTGCCATTTATCCTTTGTGTGTGATGGCAGCCTATTGGATCCTGACTCCAAAAGTAGTTTGACAAGGGTAAAAAATAGTATGATTTGAACCTCCCTTTCTTCAGAATGCCTTGCTTCTCTTTATGTAACCTAAGATTACCGTAAAGAGGCAGGAGAATGTCACCCAGGCCAACTGGCCTTAGTGTCCAGAAGTCACGAGTTCAAATTCTGTTGCAGACAAATACTGGAAATCTGACCTTGGGCACTTTCCTTGACCCCAGTGAACCACGCAGTTCACCAGAACTCTAGGCTGAGAAGGGTTGTTCTGTATTTCTGTAGAGGTATTTCTCCAATGGGAAGTCTGTATATATGTATGAAATTATGTCTACGTTAAAAATAAAACAAAAAGTAGTTATTTATTTTGACCACTCAATTCAGAAAGGTTCCTCTCTTTGGGTACAATAAATAAGAATTTTCCTTGGAAACTATGTCCTTATAGCCTCGGGGGAAGACACAAAATGAAATATAGAAGATCATGTTAGGGGCTATCTACATTTGAGATTTCAAGTTTTTTCATATCAGGGCTGCCTCTGTATCCTGAGGAAGTCATCTGTCCTTCCATGTCCTCCCCCTTTAATGATTATTGGTTGGTGCCCCAGATCTGGTTGTAAGCATAGGACTTTGGTCCATGTGGTCTCACAAGGTTGTTATTGAATCTGGAGGTCCCTTTTGGAGGCACCCTCCTCAGTCTTTTCACTATGTCAAGCCAAGAGACAATGGATTATAGCAGAAACTGCAGGGGCCTGTTATATATGACCACCTGAACAACCTTCCTAATTTACTGCTTGGGTTATATGAATTCTTCCACTCAAAAACCTTAGGTGCCCCCTGTTGCCTTCTTAACAAAGTACAACTCCTGATTCTTTCCTTCAAGTCATGCCCCACACCTTGCCATAGTCTAATTTCTAGCCACACTGGTCCCTTTTCCATGTCTTGTCCTAACAACTGCACTTTCCCTCCTTTGCTTAGAGTGGTTGCCCAAGCCCTGGGATGGCCCCTTTCCCTACTACCTGTCGATGTCCCTCCCAACTCAAGGCCCCACCTTCTCCATGAAGCTTTCCCTGTCACACCCTGGTACTAGTGATTTCTTACTCCTAGAATTTCTTACTCCCCTGACCCAGCATTTTCCTTTTTTATCTATCTCACTCCCCCCCCCCCCGAGTTATGTATTCTTTCCTTCTCTCCTCATTTGATTGTAAGATCCTTGAGGACAGGATCAATACCTCTAGTGCCTAGCACAATGCTTTGAACATATGTATTTTCTGAAATGAACTGGAATTGGGAGATTTTTGCTTCTGATTCATCTGTGTCACCTTGGGAATTTTTCTTCTTCCAGCCTCAGTTTCATCAGCTGTGAAATGGGAACAATAATCTTTGTACTACCTCTCTCAGAGATTTGTAAGCCTTTAAAATGCAGTGAACCTAACCTCTCCAAAATTTAATTTTCTGATCTGTAAAATGTGGATAATAATTCCTACATTATAGGATAATCCTATTGAACATAATCATTTATGTAAAGTGTTTTGTAATTTCAAATATACAGGATTATGGTTATTAGTCAGGAGCCCCTCCCCTTCACTTGATGGAAGGAAAGTCTGTTGAACAATCAGAGCTATTCAAAAATAGGATGAATGCCTTGAGCAGTAGTTGCTTCTCTCTCTGTCCCTGTCTCTGTATCTCTCTGTCTCTGTCTCTGTTTCTCTCTGTCTCTGTCTCTCTGTCTCTCTGTCTCTCTCTCTCTGTCTCTCTCTCTCTCTGTCTCTCTCTCTCTGTCTCTCTCTCTCTGTCTCTGTTTCTTCTCCCCCCCCCCAGGACTTTTCAGGCAATGGCTGGGAGACCACTTGTCATGTTGCAGAAACAATGCTTTTGAGTTCCCCCTTCCATTTCTGAAATCCTGTGATTTTATCCCATTTTCACAAGATTCTAGTTTCCTCTGACTTGTCTGAGATAGCTCTGAGCCATGAGTCTCCTCTTCCTCACACCCTGCCTCCACCTCCCCAAAGTTAGGGGACCAGTGAGTATAAGGAGGAAGATACAGAGAGATGGGAGAAGCACCTGCCTTTTATCTGGTCTTTATCCAGAAAATTTCCCAGAAAAGCCTGACCCATATGGAACAGTACTCCCTTTCCTCCCTCCTTCCTCCTTTCTTCCTCCCTTCTTCCTTAGCCCTTGTTCCCTCTCCCTTTATTCATCTTTTGCCCCTCTTTCAGTTTCTATGGCTTTCAGCTAACTGGGAGATTTCTGCTCCCTCCTGGAAACTGAGAGAAGCAGACTGTGCTGCATTGTGGGTGGGATAATCACCTGAGAATGATGATTACCTGAGATGACCCTGGGAAGAATCACCAGATCCCAGATTTAGCCCTAACACCAGGGGTGTGTTTAAGCTAGTTGGAACTAGCAGGAGCACAAACACAGAAGCTACAAATCAGGGCTTGAGAAATTGTTTACCTGATTGCCAAGGCTGAAGAAGGTGATGGCCAAAATGTTAATAAGGCACATTATGCTTAAAAGTGTATATATTGGAGCGCTGCTTGGTAAACATTTGCCAGCACATCCCTGCCTAAAACAGACCTCAGAGATCATCATGGCTCACCAGTTCATGTCACAGATGAAGAAACAAAGACTGAGAAGTATATTATTGTACATAGAGGACAACAAAACTCAGTGTCCTTTCTATCACCATTTCGAGGGTTGGATAGATGCCTGTGGCAGTGCCTAAAGAACCAAGCAAGGTCTGTGGTTACTGCCGCTTGGGTTTCATACATTGCACAAATTGTTAAGAACCTCAGAGACGTTTTGGGAGGAGGGGGTGCATTCCTTAACCTTTTTTTGTGCCGTGGAAGCCATTAGCAGTCTTGTAAAACCTATGCCTACTTTATAAAATTTTATATGTATATATAATACATTGTATATTTGTCATATATATGTTTGCTATATGTAATGTATTCTATATAGTCATGTATCTTTTTGTAACATATCTTACATTGTATATTTGTTATACATACATATGTTATATATAGATATAAAACAAATATGTTTTGTTACATATACATGCATGCTAACATATATAGATATATACATATATTGAATCATTTCACTTGTATGTGACTGTGACTCCACTTGGGGTTTTCCTGGCAAAGATACTGGAGTGGTCTGCCATTTTTTTTCTCCAGCACATTTTACAGATGAGGAAACCGAGGAAAACAGGGTTAAATGATTAGCCCAGGGTCATACAGCTAGTAAGTTTCTGAAACTGGATTTGAATGCATGAAGATGAGTCTTCCTGACTCTAGTCCTGGCACTCTATACAATGTGCCACCTAGCTGCCCCTCCTTATGTTTAGCTGATATATAAGACCAACTGAGTAACTGATGCATATTAGCAAATATCATAATTTATCGATCTGTCCATGGCAATTTGGTGGCACAGTGAATAGAGTGCTGGCCCTGGAATCAGGAGTACCTGAGTTCAAATCCAGCCTCAGAAACTTAACACTTACTAGCCATATGACCTTGGGCAAGTCACTTAACCTCCACTGCCCTGCCTTCACCCCTCCAAAAAGCAAAAAAAAAAAAAGTAAATAGGAATAAATGCTTCAGTAAGTTCATTGTGATAACAAGTCATTATACTAACTTGACTTAGTTATAAAATGAATGTCTGTGCCAAGACTTAATTTCTCTTGGTCTCAGTTTGTTCATCTATAAAAATGGGGATAAAGCCAGTGACTACTTCACAGGTTTGTTGCCTGGGTCAAATGAGATATATCATCTATATAATATACATGTATATGTTATTTTACAAACTTCTATATGTGTGCTGTGCACATGTAGTTGTGAAGAAGGCTATATGCAGCAAGAACTAAATAGACCTATTGTTGTTACCAAGTCATTTCTGATTCTCTGTGACCCCGTTTGGGGTTTTCTTGGCAAAGATACTGGAGTGGTTTGCTATTTTTTTTTCTCCAGCTAATTTTTTTTTTACAGATGAGCAAACAGAGGTAAACAGGGTTAAGTGACTTGCCCAGGGTCACACAGCTAGTAAGTGTCTGAGTCTGGATTTGAACTCAGATACTCCTGACTTCCACTGTGCTACATAGCTGCTCAAATAGAATGGCTCAAATAAAAGATGGCTGTTGCCTGGTTAGATGAAATAGGACAGGATGCCAAATATGATATGAGATTCTGAATGAGGTCTAAGCACTAGGTCTGGGTTAGGTCTCACAGGATCTCATGGCTAATGCATCCTAACAATTAGAGAAAAAACTTCAAGGCAAAGGGAAACGGTGCCCACTGGCCAGATGATATTTGTTTGAGGGTATATACATTGTTCTCAGTGGGCTTTCTGCTCCTGGAACCAGGCAGATCAGGGAATCATATACTGAAAGAGTTACAGGGGCTCTTGAAGACCAGTTAGTTCAGGGGATTTTAACCCTTGCAAGTCTGTGGAGAGATTTCAGGGGTCAATGAACTTAGATGAATAAAGAAATATTCCATCTTTATTCCAACATTATTTATTGCCTTTATAATTCTATATATTGTATTTTGTAGATTTATAAATATTGTTCCGAGAAAGAGTTCATAGGTTTCATTAGATTCCCAAATTAGTCTATGGGGGGGGGCGGAATTGGAGATCCCCTCGTCTAATCTAAGGACCTCATTCTACAGATAAAGAGAGTATGGTCCAGAGAGGGGTGGGGATTTGTTGAAGCATAATCTATTCAGTGGGTGTTATGTTTTTTAAAAAATACCCTTTTTCTACTTCACAACTGCCTTTTTCTTCAGAAGTTCATAGAAAAGTTAAAAATAAAAAAAAGCTGGGTTCCTTAGTGACTAAAAATACAATTTATCTTCCCCCCTCGCCCCCCCCCACTCTCTTCCCTTAATCTGCCACTATCACATACACTGTACACTATCCAGGCAAAAAGGGAAGAAGGAACAAACCATTGGTGCAATGTTTTAGGTCAAGGCCTTAAAGTTTTTGAAAGGATTTGTGTCCTCAAAGGTAAATTACAGGATAAAAGTGGATGAGGCAATTGAACTAGGACCAGAAATGACCAAGGATGGGCCAGCAAGGTCAATGTGGGGAAAAGAAAAAAAAATTAAATGATTATGGGAAGGAATGACCTGCCTGGGGGAGGAAAATCTCCTTCTATTGCACCTGACTATTCTAGTACTCCACTAGCAATTAATAAGCCTGAAGGGATCATCTGGATCCTGAGCTGCCTGACCAGGGGCCAGCCAGGTTAGGATGCACTTCGAGGACTTGATCAGTTAGTTGGTCCTAGTCAATGAGAAAGTGCAAATCCAGGAGGAAAAGAAGCAAGGGGGTGAGCTTGTAGAAGAAAAAGGGAAAGTCCTGGATCTCAAGTTCCCCATTGATTGGACATCAATTCTATGAGAAGCTATGAATGGAAAAGCAACCTGGGGCTGCTTACTAGCTCCGAGGAGGGAGATGGGGATGAAACCCCTCCTAGGTTGGGGAAGTGTCCAGCAATAGATTGGTTAATGGCTGCCTAGATCTGTGAGAAATGAAATATTTAGTTTTACTCATTTTGCTTCAGGTATGGGTAAAGAACTGTACATAGGCGAACCTGTTTGTGTGATAGGTTCTCTTCTGTCATACTTAGAATTGAAATCTACTGAAATGCAGCCCAGAAGGGAACAAGGGTTTGCTTTCTGAAGGGAAAGAGATAAACCACAAGAGTTTATTTGTATAGATAGGTACGCACATCTCATGCCATAAACTAAAGAACTGAACGCTTGCACTCAGGAAAATGGTTTGGGATTTAGAAGACAGAAGTACCCAGATTCTAGAGAAGCATAGCAAACTTAGTATTTTCCCCAACTGCCCTCTAATGTTATTTCGGGCACACATGGGGTAAGTAAATGCCTGTACCTGGTTCTTATTATTAAACAAGATTAAACAAGTTGACAGTAGATTTCCTGGTGATAAGAACACTTCCCTCTGGAAACGGGGCTTGGTAGAGTGGAGAACAATATCTTGAAATTGGAATTTTGTAAAATCATAGAACCTCAGGACTGGGAGGCATATCAGAGATCATTTAGCCCAATCCCTTATCTGAAACAGAAAGCTCCTGGACCACATCTCCATTAAATGGTCATTCATTCTCTGCTTGAAGACCTCCAGTGATGGGGAAGTCATTGTCTCTCAAATCGGTCCATTATATTTTGGGAAAACTCTGGATTCTTAGGAAGTCTGTTCCTTACACAGGTCCAACAATGCACTTCTGTATTTTCCCAAGAGTAGTTGATGACTAAAAACAAGTCTAACATTCCTCCCATATGATAGCTCTTCAGATACATGAAGACAAATGTCATTCCCCTCCCCCTTCCCATTGTATGTTTTTCCAGGTCCAAGATTACCTTTTTCTTCTGCAAGCCCCACTTTGGCCACTTCAACCCTACCATCAATTTTGGTTGCACTTCTCTGTATAGGCTCTAGAATGTCCAGAACTGTTCATCAATGTCCTCCATGAAATGTAGCAGCATCAACTGAACAGGGGACTCTAGATGTGGCCTTCCCACGTCTTATGCTTAACAGCACCCTGGCCTGCCTATCTCATTTAACCACTTTTCCTCAGTTAATGCAGCTTTGAATTACATTAGCATCTGTGATTCTCAGGTCACATCACTGACTCACATTGAGTTTCTAGTCCCCGAAAGCCTTTAGATTTCTTTTCCCCAAGAACTCTTGTCCAGGCATGCCTCACTCATCCTGTACATGTACAATCTATTCTTCCATATCGGTAAAAGGGGGGTGTGAACAAAGGAACTACTGGGTTTCACCACTTCCATAGTTTTTTCTTTCTGGCCCTGGCCCCAGGGAACAACCTCCCCAATGACAGCTATCCAGGTGATCTCTTCAGCCCTGTTTATCCACCCAAACCAGTTTTCGAGGGAAACACCCTGCCCCTGAATCATAGGTAGGCTGAAAGTTTACCCTCAGCCTGTCTGGGCCTGGAGAAATTAAAGTGCTATTGACCTTGTAAGATATGTTGATACCTTATGCTAATCTTTGTCTGGGCAAAGAAAGACGCCTGGGACATCTGAGGACAGCTGAGTTCTGTGTCACATAGGTAGAGCAGATGGAGCTGGAAAGTAAATTGAGGCATTTAGATAAATTCTGGGTTTGGGAAAAATGAGGAAGCATGCTAATTATAGCCAGCGGCAGAGTCACTGATTGAGAAAGCTTTAGAACAGTAGCAAGTTAGAAGAGGTGACCTGGGAGCTGTATGCCCAGAGATCAGTAATAGCTTGCATATACATATCTTTTTATGGTTTGTAAAATGCTTTGTATATTATCTCATTTGATTCCCTCAACAACTCTTATTATCCCCATTTTACAGATGAGAATATTGAGGGCAAGATAAGTTAAATGACTTGCACGAGGTCACGCATCTACTAGTAAATAGAATGTTGGACTCGGAGTCAGGAAGATCTGAATTCAGATAGTTTCAGACACTTACTAGCTGTGTGACATTGGGCAAATACTCAACTCTTCTCTTGGCCTCAGTTTACCCATTTAAAAATGGGAATCCTAATAGTACCTACTTCTCAGGGTTACTGTGAGAATCAACTGAGTTAACATATATAAAGCACCTTGCTTTAAATTACTATATAAATGCAACTTATCATTAAGTTTTATCTGTATCATTTAATAGTGGTCATTCAAATCCAGGGAAGCTACAGAGTTAGGGCTAAGGAAGACTTGGAGATGTGTGAGAATAATTTGAGAATGGGTCTGAAATGGGAGGGAACTTATTTTCTCAGAGACCAAAGAGGTTGAAAGCATTCAGTAGTCCCATACTGGGTTGGGGCTCCTATAGACCTAAAGAAGGAACCTTCAAAATGACAGGAAGGGCTGAATTTTTTGTCCCCTGGTATATTTCCTAGCCAGATCCTTTACATGGCAGTAAACGGAGATGCTGATCTACCTGGGTTATTGAGAGATGATTAATTTTGGATCTGGGTTCAAATACCAGCTTTGACACTTATTAAAGTATGTTATCATTAGAAAGCCCCCCTCACGTCCTCTGGCTTTCTATCTTAAAAATGAGGCAGTTGGACTCAATGACATCTGCAGTATTTTCCATCTCTAAATTCCCTGCTCAGATAAATGGGAGCAAATTGAGACTGTAGGCTCCTGCTTAGAGGCTGCCCTGGCTTGGCTTTCATTAGTTTTGGGAAAGAAAAATAAGAAAAAAAAATAAAAGAAAGTGCTTGAGTTCAGTCAGATAGCGGGGCAGTATCTATTCATTAACATTGTTCTTTCTAAATACTGTCATTATAACAGATTGTGTTAAGATTAAAGTTTGAATATCTTTCCCTCACAATTTTCTGAGAGGAGTGATGTGAAGCCTGGGCAATCTCAGACAGTTTTGGATAGAACAAATGTGTACTCCTATCTCTTTGGGGGAAAAAAGTTCTCTTTTCTAAAGAGGCAACCTGGAATAGTATGCGTAGCAATAGGCTGGGAGCCAGGAAGGTCTGAGCTCAAAGCTTTCTTCTCATACTTACCAGGCTGTGTGAGCACTTGCTGTCTCAATTTTGTCATCTTTGAAATGGGGGCACAAATATCTAATACCTAATGTCCTCAAAGGGCTGATGTGAGGTTCAAATGAAATGATATCTATTAAGCACTTTACAAACTTTAGAGGACCATATAAATGGCATATAATTATTAATATGACTTATTATATAAACAATAATAATAATAATAATAGAAGTAGTAATCTTTCCAAAATAGAAATAGTCAATTATACCTAAAAATACAGTGATTCACTTGGAAAACCTTCACTTTATTCAGAAACTTCAAAGATAATCACTAAAGCCCTGGTCCAGACATCCTCAGACTCTTGCCCTTGACCTGGTGTGTCCCTGTGAGAAGGTGATGATGGAAGCCTGCTGCCTTTTTACAAATGCTGAGAAAGTGCTGAAAACCGGACATCTCTCTGTGGTTAAAGCCCATTTCTAATTCCAGGGTGAGCCTGGGGATAGGTTCACAGAGAGGACACCTACAGTGGCTTTGGATGCATGCAAATGCCAGACACCATTAACACCTGTGGCCCCATGATTCACATCTGCTCAGCCACTGAAACACATCTGGGAACTCTACCCTGAGCTCTCATGCCTCTGAAGTGGGAGTCAGTCCAAGGAGGTATCTCTAACCCAGTGTTTCCATCACATTGTCAAGATGATGTGCTGCTGGATGGAATGGTGATAATTACTTTTATTGGCTCTATTTACAGCAGGGGGAAATGGAAGGAAAAGAGACCACAGCTTTCTGGCTGTCCCCCTTGGCTGGAATGCTCCCCCTCCTCATCTGTGTCTCCTGGCTTCCCTGGCATCCTTCAAGACCCAGCTGCAAAGGAGACCTCTCCTGAATAGCAGTGCCTTCCCTTTGTTGATCATCTCCAATTTATCCTGTCCATAGTTTGTTTGGACAGAGTTGTTTGAATGTTGCCCCCCCCGCCCCATTAATAGAGAGGGATTGTCTCTTACTTTCCTCTATACCCCTAGTGAGTAGCTACATGGTGCAGTGGGCACCCAGCCTCAGATACTTGGGTGACCCTAGGCAAGTCACTTAACTCGGTTTGTCTCAGTTTGTTTATCTGTAAAATGAGAAAGAAATGGCAATGCACTGCAGTATCTTTGCCAAGGAAACCCCAGATGGGGTCATGCAGAGTCAGACACAACTCCAAAATAATAGCAGCAACAGGAGCAGCAGCAGCAGCAGCAACAGCATCAGAAGCAGCAACAGCAGAAGAAGCAGCAGCAACAGCAGCAACCACTGCCACCTCCACCACCATTATATCCCTAGAGATTAGTACAGTTCTTGATGCATAGTATAGATGCCTAGTCACTCAATTAATACATATTTATCAAGCACCTACTATACACCATGTTCAGTGCTAAGCACTGGAGATACAAAAACAGGCAAAAAGACAGTTTCTGTCCTCAAGGAGCTCACATTCTACTGAACTGGTCACCATAGCCAAAATGTTTCACCTTAGAGAACTTCAAATTAGCTAGAGAAGAGAAGAAAGGAGGAAGGAAGGGAAAGGTGGACAGAATATGAGCTCAAGAAAAGAATTTTTTAAAGTTACATGATAACTTCATCAAACATTTAAAAGGTATAGCGGGGCGGACAGGTAGCACAGCGAGTAAGAGCAACGGCTCCAGTGTTGAGAAGACCTGGAGATCGAATACCGGGCTCAGACACTTAGCACCCACCCAGAAACACCTGGCCGTGTAACCTTGAGCAAGTTACTTAAACCCAATTGCTTTAAAAAAAAATAAAAGGAATAGCAAGTTGTATATAATAGACTTACAGTTTCATGTGTAATTATATTTTTTTCTATTCTAGTATGTTTTAGAAATACTTGTTTTATTTCTCAAGTTCAGAATAAAATAAAATACAATTTAGAAAAAAGAAACAATAGTGTGTGGTAAAGAATGTTAGATTTGTTCTACCACGCTTTACAGTCAGTATTTTAGCAGCTATGGTGATATCACACCCAGAAAGAAGCCTGTCCCATTCCAACTCCATTCTACAATCTCATAACTTTGTCGCTACATTTCAGTTCAAAGCTGTGAAATGTTTGCAGATTACACCATGGGGGACAGTGGCACACTTACCAGTCCAGCTCTGGGAAAACCATCTCCTACAAAATATCAAGGAAGACCAAACAACCTTCTTGACACAGTTGTTTTTTTTGTGATGCAAATATATAAACTTGATTTTGTATAAGACTGAAGCTTAGTCTCTGTTTATATTGGGTAGAAAAACCTGATGATTACAGTGATCACAGTGGTAGTCACTGGCTGTGAAGTTGTCAGAAATTGAGTATGTGAGGGAAAAGGAGGGCATGGATAGGTTGCAGAATTTTATTGGGCCAATTGTTGTCACATTGGAGCTGTGAGAATTAGTATGGGAAAAGAGCTACTTGGAACATTTTCTCACAGTGAAAAAATGCCTCAGCTATTTTTTTTTTTAATACATCAACTTAGGGGCAGCTAGGTGGCTCAGTGAATAGAGCACTGGCCCTAGATTCAGGAGGACCTGAGTTCAAATCTGACCTCAGACACTTAACACTTACTAGCCATGTGACCTTGGGCAAGTCACTTAACCCAATTCGCCCTGCCCTCCCCCCTCCATAAAGCAAAAAAAAAAATACACCAACTTTATTTATAATGGAGTACAGAGATAAAATTACATGAAGATTTCCTGCCACTGGTTTTAAACATTTTGTAAACTGAGTATTCTGTAACATCTGTTGAGCTTGGCAGCCTATGAAATTTGGTTATTTCTCAGTAGATTTTCTCATATAGTGTTGTCTTTAAAAAATAAGATCATTTCTTTATTGAACTCTATATTAAAGCATAATTTATATTTTCTAATTTAAAAATTATTATTTTCATATAGATATGGTGCAATAAAAGCTGAAGTCGCATGCGTGTTTTTTTTCAAATCCTTTAATAGCTCATAAGCTTTTACATTTGTAAAAATCAATATATTGTCCAGTTACAAAATCATTTGAAATTATCTTTTTAAAAGTTCCCCCCCCCAAAAAATGAATAAATTTGGAATCTGGGGCCTGAGTTCGAATCCTTTCTCATTTGTTGACCACATCTATGACCTCGAACTGATCACTTCTCTTTGATCTGTTTTCTCCTATCTAAAATAAGAGGACCCAGATGTCTTAAAGGTCCCATTCTAGCTCTTGATCATGAGTCACCTAAATGTGCCGTACCTGGTGGATGTTCTTTCCAGTTCCTGCTCCCTCTTTCCTAACTCCTTTCTCTCCTTATTTCCAGCTTGCTTCAGAATTAGCCCCTGTACCAAAGCAGATTTTCTTTCCCCTCTTCTTTCTTCTTGCCTTTTAAAAACAAACCTATTGGCACTCTCTCTACTCTTCCTGTCTGACCTACCCCTTTTCTTCCAAGCTTCCCAGAGCATGGCACACACCTATTGCCTCTAATTGTCTTCTGCTTTTTTCTTCAACTGCCATCATCAGAATATCATAGGTTAGATCTAGAAAAGACCTGAGAGTACATTGTTAAGGGAATGTGAATTTAAAATCTCCCCTACCCCTTGGCCCTTTGATAGGCTTAAGTGCACCTGGAGCCTGTGGAGGGAGGCTGGCTTTCCAGGAGACACTTTGTGACTGGGCAGTGGGTCAAGAGGGTTTTGACACTCTCTGAGCCAGGAGAAGGCTATATAAACCCTGATGGGAGGCTTTGTTTTGGGGCTCACTTTGAGAAGTGTTGTGTGATTTGACCAGATGAGACTCTAGGCAGGCGTTGAGCCCCTGACTTTGAAAACACAGATGTTGATGCTTCCCTCTCTGGTAACTGACTAGGTATGGATGTAATGGTCAAGACAGTTGGAGGCCTGTCTGCTTGAAATTTTTCTCTGTCTTCTTGTAACTTCTGTCTGTATACTCTGAAGTTTGGGGTGCTGACTTTTCCCTCTGAACTAGGTAAATGATATGCTTGATTGATTAAAGCAAGATTGTTAACCCATTTTGAGTTGCTTTCCTTTAGAAAAGCAGATCTAAGAACCTGTATTGGCAGCCACCCTGGGTATGCTGGGGTGCTTGCTGCTACATACATTTAACTCTCCCTCTTCATGCTATTGGAAAAAAGAATGAAGCCTTAAGAAGTGACTTGTTCAAGGGCATCTGATTAGCAGCAGAGCCAGAAGCCAAATCCAGAATCCTTTCAACTGAAGCCATGATGTAATGGCTGGAGCATTGTTGGACTTGGAATCGGGAATTCAAATCCAGTTTCAGACATTTGTTACCGATGTAAGCCTGGCAAAATCACTTTACTGCTCTCTTTCTTAGTTTCCTTATCTGCAAAATGGGTATAATAATAGCACCTACCTCGCAAAGTTGTTACAAGAATCAGATGAGATAATATATGTAAAACATGCTATATAAATATATTATTATTATTAATTATTATTATGTTCAGGCTGTAGTGTGTCAAGTACCAGATTTGGAGTCAGGAAAACCTCAATTTGAATCCTGTCTCAGATGCACTTTAGCTTTGTGACTGTGGGCAAGTCATTTCCTCTCTGTGTCTCAGTTTCCCCATCATAAAATGAAAATAATTATAATACCTACCTCACAGGGTTGTAAAGATCAAGTGGGATAGCTTAGGAAAAGCACATTAAAGTGCTCTACAAATGGTGGTAATTATTATAGAGAGCTGAACTTATAGACAGAGAGATGGGTATTTGAGGCCATTTCTGACCCAAAATGGCTGCGTGATCCTGAGCAAATGGCTTGACTTTTCAGTGCTCTACGCAATTGTTTAAGATCATAAATTTCAGACCAAGGACTGATCTTCATTGCTAAAGAGAGTTCCTTCTATCAGTACAATTACAGGTTCACTTATGTGGATTGACTGGGGGACCTAGAATCAGTGAGAGTTGGAAATCTGACCTTAGACATTTACTAGCTGTGTGACCGTGGGCAAGTCACTTGATCTCACTTTGTTTGAGTTTGATCAACCTGTAAAATAGGGATAATAGCACCTGCCTCCCAGGATTGTAGTGAGGATCAAATAAAATATTTGCAAAGCACTTAGCACAGTGCCTGGTACGTAGTAGGAACTTAATAAAGTCTTGTTTCCTTTCATCCTATTCATTCTATGATACCACGTTGCTATTGTCATAAATGTTTCCAATGGCCTCCCAATGCCAGTAGGGAAATGGTCACACAAGCAAGGTTTACATGACATGTAGAGGATCCAGTCATCCCTAGTTTGAATTTTATCTCTGCCAGTTATTATTTCATGAGCAAATCACTTTGGATCATAGACTTTGGAAGTGAAATAGATCTTAGAGATCATTTAATGATTGATTACAAGCTTCTTGATGGCAGGAGCCATTTTATTTTTGTTTTTGTATCTTCGGCAGCTGGCATATAGTAGGTGCTTAATAAATGCATGCTTAGGGGCAGCTAGGTTGATAGAGTAGATAGAGTATCAGCCCTGGAGCCAGAAGGACCTGAGTTCAAATATGACATTAGATATTTATTAGCTGTGTGATCCTGGACAAGTCACTTAACCCTGATTGCCTCCCCCCTCCCTAAATAAATACATACTAATTGATTTTGTCCAAAATGACTAATAGGGAAATGTTTTACATGACTGCATATGTATAACCTATATCTGATTGCTTACCTTCTCAGGAAAAGGTAAGGGGACAGAGGAATAGAATTTGTAATGCAAAACTTAAAAAAAAAAAACAATAAATGTCAAAAATGTTTTTAATTTGTAATTGCTTAAAAATAAAAAATTAAGAAAAAAAACTTTTTTTTAACAACAGGAAGAAAGGCTCTAACAGGGAAAGTCACTTGCACCAGGGCACCTAGCTTAAAAAAAAAAGAGCTTAGGGGTGGCTAGGTGTTGCAGTGAATAGAACACTGGCCCTGGAGTCAGGAGGAACTGAGTTCAAATCTGGCCTGAGACACTTAACACAAACACTAGTCATGTGACTTTGGGCAAGTCACTTAACCCCAATTGCCCTCCAAAAAGCAAAAAAAAAATTTTTTTTAAATAGCAGAGCTTAGAATCGAATCCAGATTTCTTAACTGATTCCACCATCCCCTTCAGGCCCTCAATTTTCTCCTCTTTAAAATAAGTATGTTAGCATAAAGGATCTCAAAGTTATCTTCCAACTGTGCCACTAGGAAAGAAAGGCAAGGGGAAAAAATTAAGTGTCCATTGTGTATCTCATTTAATTTTCATCATATCTCTGCAAAATATGTACCACTATTATACCCATTCACAGTTGAGGAAACCAAGGCAGGCAGTGATTAAATGACTTGCCCAGGGTCACACAGTTAGTGTTTAAAGCCACATTGAACTCAGGTCTTCCTTATTCATCATCCAGTGCTCTGTCTACTTTGACACTTAGCTATGTCAAGGGTAGGTTGGAGTGGATTTGAGATTAGAAATAAGCCATCCATGGAACTTGAGGATTCTTTTGCAATAGGGCTTCTAAACTTTTTTCTACTCTCGACCCTTTCAGTGCTTCTTAAACTATGGGTCACAACCCCACATTTCACAGTCTTAGCAATGGTCAGACCCAAAGAAATCATCTCTTGAGAGCCAAAGGCCCACTAAGGAAGTTGCATGATAGCAGGGAGAGGAGGGGAGGGTTCAGCTTAATTAAAACCTTTCTTCATTTATCCCTCTGTATCCTTCCTAGACTTAAAGGACTTAAAGTGTATGCAAATTTCTGGAGGCAAAAAAAGCCACCCTCCAGCCCAGCACCGTGGCCAGCAACCCTCCTGCGTGCTAATGGATCCTATCCATAGCATATGCCCTGGGAAATCATAACTGGCTTAATCACTTAAGCAATAGGGCCTGAAAAATTGGTCATTACTGGAAGTGACCAACCATTTGGTAGCAACAGCCTGAAGCAAAATTGTTTGCAGTGAATTTGAAAGGGATTATTATTTTAGTAAATAGTAGCTTAGAATACTGACTGGAGAAATTCAGGGGGAAAATTTTCCAGCCTTAGTCTGGGAAATACAAAAAATCAGGTTATAGTCAGAGTTAATTTCCAGCACTCCAGTCTCTGTCAGTGAGCCCAGTTCTTTCGCTGATTAGAAGAACATAAAGTAAGTGAAGGAGAAATTCACATCCATGTCCAACAATAAGGATGAGGATCCTTAAGTAGAAATTTTCCCTACAATAGTGTAGCAGAAAGAACAATGCATATAGGAAGGAAGGAAGGAAGGAAAGAAGGAAGGAAGGAAGAAAGAAAGGAAGGAAGAAAGGAAAGGATGGAGGGAGGGAGGAAGGAAGGAAGGATGGAAGGAAGGAAGGAAGGAAGGAAGGAAGGAAGGAAGGAAGGAAGGAAAGAAGGAAGGAAGGAAGGAAAGAAAGACAGGGAGTGAGAGAGGGAGGTAGGGAGAAAGGAGTGAAGAAAGGAAGAATTTACATGTCTGAATTTCCATGATTCAGTGCGATAATGACAATGTTAATAACAATAATAATGATGATGATAAACAACTAGCATTTATATAGCACTTTTAGGCTTGCAAATCACCTTAAATACATTATCTCATCTGATCCTCACATCAAACCTATTATCCACATTTTCGAAATGAGGAAACAGAGAAAAAGAGAGTTAAAGTGACTTGCCCAGGGTCACAGAGGTACAAACTATGTGAGGCTGGATTTGAACTAAGGTCTTCCTGACTCTAGGCCCTATGCTCTATTTACTGAGCCACCTAGCCATGTCTGGTAACACTAAGGACAGGAGCAGGATTGGTGGGGGAAGAGGAGAGGGAGGAGCAGAAAGAGAATGGAGCCCTAAGATTTCATTTCAGATTGCCCTTTCCTTTTATTAGAGAACCCACAGGCCATGATATGTTCCTAGACAAAACATCAAAGTGAAAGACGGTCATCATCAGAACAAACCTCCCAAGTGTATGTTGGTGGGGCTAGATGTTTATAGGTGAGCAGAGCCATCTCTGGACCATAACTTCTTCAGCATAGACTGGATGTCAATTCAAGACATCAAGCCATGACGCTGCATAGAGTCAAATTCTGCCATAATGATAAACTCTACTTGGTGCTCTTTTCACTAGGGCCTTCTTCAGTGGTGCTGTTGGAGTTATTCTATTGAGAAACTGATTTCAACCAAACCCAAGACCTACCATGAAGCCTTCTATTCTTACTCAGATTTAGGGATTAAAACAGTGTGTCATGTAAACTAAAAGTAAATAAATAAATTTTAAAAACAAAACATTGTGGCTTCTAAAAGTGCCCATTTGAAGAAAAATATATGTGCATACACAGATACAAATATATACATATATGTATGTATATATGCACGCACACATATACCTATACACACATATATGTATATACATTCATATGTGTATATATACATATAGGTGTGTGTATGGAGAGAGAGAGAGAGAGAGAGAGAGAGAGAGAGAGAGAGAGAGAGA
>NW_027185771.1:35682953-35727002 GCF_028583685.1 Petaurus breviceps papuanus
TCCCTTCCTCTCCCAAAAAGCCATCCCATTTATCACATAAAATTTTTTAAGAGAGGAAAAACTCGCCATAACTGATTGATACCTTAAAACCATCTCAAAACATGCAATATGTAATACCCATGGACCTCTCCCCTCCATGAATGGGTAAGATGAGGATGTCTTCTTGTATCTCTTCATTCCAATCTTGTTACAAATAGTTTTCTTTTTTTTTTGGGGGGGGGAGGGGTTTGTAGTTTTCCTTTCTATCTACATCGTTGTAGGTACCATGGAATATTGTTTCTTGGCTCTGTTGATATTGCTCTGTATTGATTCATATAGGTCTTTTCATGCTTCCCTGTATTCATTGCACACATTATTTCTAACAGCACAATAATATTCCATTACATTCATGTACCACGATTTGTTTAGCCATTCCCCAACTTATGGGTATCTATTTTGTTTCCAATTCTTAGCTATCAAAAAAGTGCTGCCATAAATATAAACAAATGGGGACTTTCTTAGTTTGTTTCTTGACTTGATGACTTCCTTGGAGGATAAGCCTAGAGTTTTATTTGCATGATTCCAAACTGCTTTTCAACATGTTTGTACAGTTTCACAGCTCCACCAACAATGCATTAGTGTACTTATCTTTTTACAATCTCAATACTATCAATTTTTTTTGTCATTTTCCCAATTTCCAGGGTGTCAGGTAAAACTTCAAGGTTGCTTTTATTTGAATTAGTGATTTGGAACATCCTTTATACAGTTGTGAATACTGTGTAATTCTTTCTTTTGAGAACTGTTCTTTCATATCCTTTGACCACTTGTTTATTGGAAAGTGGCTGGTAGTCTTATGTATATTGATTAATTGTTTACATATCCTGGATTTAAAAAAAAAATCCTTATCAGAGAAATTTGATCCAAACTCCTTCCCCCCCCCATTCCCATTCAACCACTTCCCTTCTTATTCTAGATGCATTAATGTTGTCTGTGCAGAAATTTTTCAGTTTCAAGTCATCAATTACCTATTTTATCTTTTGTAATTATCTTCATCTCTTGTTTGGTTAAGAATTATTTGTTACCCATATCTGTGAGAGATAGATGATGTTTCTCTTCTTTTAAAAAAATAGATCTTTAACATGAAAGTCTTTAATCCATTTAGAATATATTGCATAATATGATGCAAATGATGATCTAAGCCTAATTTCTGCTCTTGAGCTTTCCCAGTTTTTTTAATTGAATAAGGAGTTTTTTTTTCTTAAATGGTTTATATTTTATGCTTTATCAAATACTGGCTGAGTTCTATTTTTTCTGATTCTTCCTTATTTAACCTGTTCTATTGATATATACCTTTATTTTTTTTAAACCCATGCCAGATGGCTTTGATGATTGCTGCTTTATGATATAGTTTGAGGTCCAGAAGTATTATTCCCTCTTTACCCTCTACTTCATTTAATCATTTCTCTTTGTATTCTAGATCTTTTGTTTTTCCAAATGAATTTTGTTATTACTTTATGAAATTCTATAAAATATCACTTTGGTAATTTTATTGGCATAGCACTAAAAGCATAATTAACTTTGGTAGTATTGTCATTTTTTATTTGTTGTGCCAGTCTAGACATAAGCACTGAATATTCCCCTAGTTTTTTATGTTTTTTTTTATTTCTTTAAAGAACTCTTTTGAATCTATACAAGTCTTTTGTGTGCCTGGATATTTTATGAATTTTGGAGGGTTCTTTTTTTGAATGAGATTTTCCTTTTTTTCTCATTGTTTCTTGTGTTTGGTTATTACATGAAAATGTTGTTGATGCTTGAGTATTTATTTTGTAACCTGCAACTTTGCTGAAGCTTGTGTCTCAAATAGTATCTCTGCTGATTTCCTAGGACTTTACATAAGCATCATATTATCAGCAAATGGGGATAATTTTATGTTTTCTTTTCTTATCCTTATGCCTTAATTTTCTTTCTCTTGTCACATTGATACTTCTAGACTTTCCAGAATTATATCAAATAATAGGGAAGAGTTGGCATTCTTGTTTCACTCATATTTCCTGGGAAAGGTTCTAGTATGTCCCCATTGTATATAAGGCTTGCTTTTGGTTTCAGATAAAGGCTTTTTATGATATTAAAAAGTTTCCTCTATGTATATACTTTTTAGGGTTTTTAACATAAAAGACTGTTATATTTTGCCAAAAGCTTTTTCTGCATCTATCCAGAAGATCATATGTTTTTTGGTGTTTGGAGTTTTAATCTGACTACTTTTGCTTATTATTTCCCTAATGTGAATCATCTTTATATCCATTATATACATCTCACTTGGTCACAGTTAATGATTTCTTGAATAAATTGCTTTAGTGTATTTGGCAAGCTTTCGTTTAAAATTTTTGAGTCAATATTAATTAATGACTTTGACCTCTGGTTTTCTTTCTGTGTTGGACCCTTCCCTGAGTTAAGTATTAGGGCTATAGTTGTCTCATAAAAGGATTCTGTTAGGGTACTTTCTTTGTCAATTTTTGAGGATAATTGTTGAAGTATAGATACTACTTATTGTTTAAATGTCTGATGGAGTTTTTTTGTGAATCCATCAGGAGCAGGTTTTTGTTTTTGTTTTTCTTTAGTAGTTCCTTTACAGTTAGATCTTTGCCCTTTCTTTTTTTTTTAAGCAATTGGGGTTAAGTAACTTGCTCAAGGTTACATGGCCAGGTGTTTCTGGGTGGCTGCTAAGTGTCTGAGCCTGGATTCTATCCCAGGTCATCCCGACACTGGAGCCGGTGCTCTTACTCGCTGTGCTACCTGGCCGCCCCTGATCTTTGCCCTTTCTAAGACTGGGTTAGTTAAGATCTCTATCTGGTCTTCTGATAGTTTGAATTTTCTATGTTTTTGAAGATATTCCTCTCTAGTGACCATATTTTATGAATCAAAAATAGATGTGACAATGGATATGTCACTTTTTCAAAACCCTGTAAAATTTTAATTTCTTTTCTTTAAAATAAAACTGATTGAAAAGATATATGCTGGATGGTTATCACAATTATTCTTTGACTCATCCAAATCTCTCATTTTATTGTTGAGAAAGCAATATGTTTCATAGGACTGAGGTCTGGATTTGGAGCCAAAGAACAGGGCTCACATTCTGACTCTAACATTATCACCTCTGTGACCTTGGGTTAGTCACTTCAATTTTTCGGCCTTAATAATAAAATGGTTGGCCTAGATGACTGCTAAGCCCTCCCACAACCCTCTCCTACCTCTAATTCTATGATCCTATGAGCCTTAGAGAGTAGAAATGACTTAAGGTCACAGAGATAGTTCTTGGCATAGACAACAAAAAACCTAGGGACTGTTTGCTCCCATTACAATCTTTGTATTACTGTATCATGCTCCTTTTGGATTTATCCCACTTTCTGTTGTTTTTTTGAGTTTACAAAAGACTACAGCTCTTACAATAACTATAAGGTAGGAAGTGTCATTATCATCACCTCCATTTAACAAAAGATAAAACTGCCATTCAGGAAGGTTAAGAAGTGACCTGTCCAGGGTCACCCCATAGACATTGTCACATTAGACCCAGATTTAGACCCAGGATTTCTTTGACTCCAAATCTGACAGTTGCCACTAAATCACACGTCCTTGGTACATTAATACAATGATTATTCTTTGCAAAGTGAATTTCTTTATCAGATGAACTGATTTCATATGTCAGGACCTGGGTTCTGAATGTCAATCATTGGTCTAAAGGGATACACAGAAGATAGGAGTCATTAGCTCTACAGTGTTCATGCCTCATTATCCATGAGCCTGACTATATTTTATATATCACAGTGACATGACCGATAGACCTCTTTACAATTTACAGCTAATTGTAGGAAATCCCTCCTACAATGGACACTCCACACCCCAAACTCATAGTTTTCCTTCACTACATTGCTGCCAATGGAATTTTCATAAAATGCAGGTTTGACCACATTACCCTTCTACTCAGCAAACTTCAGTGGCTCCCTATTGCCCCTGAGATCAAAGTTATAAGCTTCCCTGTTTAGCTTTTAAAGTCCTTCACAACCTGGTCCCAATTTACCTTTTCAATTTACCTTATCATATTACTCCCATCTCTGTACTCTATAGTTTAATATAATTGTAGTAGTGGTAGTGGTAGTGGTAGTGGTAGTAGTAGTAGTAGTAGTAGTAGTAGTAGTAGTAGTAGTAGTAGTAGTAGTAGTAGCTAACATTTATATAGTGACTGCTATGTGCCATGCATTTACTAGGCCTTTTTAAAATATATATAAATATTATCTCATTTAATTTGAGAGTTTAAGCTCTTGCTGTCTTCTCATATGCATGCTCCATCTTCTGTTTCTCTACCTTCACACTGGCTTTGCTCATGATTGGAACATACTCCCCCTAGAATCCATAATTTCTTTAAAAATTTTGCTCATATCTACCTGAAGTCTTTTCTGAATTTCTGGCAATTTCTGGTTCCCTTCTCAGAAAAAAAATCACTATCTGGTACTTATTTCATATATGTAGAATCCCCTGTGGGCTACCCCACCCCAGCCCAACCTGTACCTACAAATTGTAGTTTCCTTCCCTCGGGACTCTGTGAATCCACATTACTAAAACCACAGTTCATGAACCCACACTGATGTGTCTACTTTTAATAGTCGGCCCCTAGACACAATTAGCTCAAAGCAAAGGCATTTACTGAGATGGCATTATAAGAAAAATAGATACAAAATATCTCCTCCATCAGTCTGGGCTGTACTGTCCCTTCAATATACACAACATTTGAAGAAAAAGGACATAGAGTACACTGGTAATAAAACACACATGTGGTGAGCACATGTGCCAGGGAAATGCACACCTCTGGCACTGCAGGGCCCTGTGGAACCCTTTCTCTTTTTGTGTTAGTCCTATATTGCTCCCCAATGGGCACAGTATTTCTGCCAGGCAAGTTGTCCACCCTACCTCCTGGGTAGCTCCTTCCAGCAGTTCATCTTTCAAATGTTGGGACTAGTTCTCTCTTGAATTAATAGCTGTATCAATTCTCCGCTCTCAGAAGTCACACTATAAGGAGCTGCTTTGAGTTTCTTCCTTGCTCTCTGGTATGACATTCCTTATGAGTAGCTTATGATGGATATTGAGAAGAGAAGATTGAAGTTCCTTTCTTCCCAAGAAGAGAAGAATGATTCTCTCTCAAGAGAAAGGGGATTCTTCCCTAGGGGATTCTTATTGCTGCCAGCAGTCACCCACCTTGAAATTGCCTCTGATGACTCTAGAGCTGGGAGGTTTGATTTCAAGGCCATAAAGGATGTGGCTGATCTTTGACCAGGCAATGGCAACTGACCCTATAATTCTACTGGGCAGAACTTCATACCTTGTACAAGGATGAGCAAGTGAAAACCTTTCTTTAGAAGTCATTGGTTGGGGCAGCTAGTGCAGTGAATAGAGTACCTGCCTTGGAATCAGTAGGACCTGAATTCAAATCCAGTCTCAGATACTTAACACCTACTAACTATGTGACCTTGGGCAAGTCACTTAACCCCAATTGCCTTGCCTTCCCCCCTCCAAAAAGACAAAAAATAAAAGATGTCATTGGTACTGCATTGTTTTTACCTTACCATTTTGAGATTTCATAAACTGGACTGGGAGGAAATCAGGTGTACTCTGATCATCTCTTCCATTTCCTTTTATATGTATGTTTTGTTTATCAAGTCAAGACAATTCAAGTCACCTGTGTATTTATTAAGCACCTACTGTGTTCCAGACACTACATATTTCCAGAAATTCTTGTTGAGTCATTTCAATCATGTCTGACTCTATGTAACCCTTTTTGGGGTTTTCTTGGCAAAGATATTAGAGTGGCTTGCCATTTCCTTCTCCAACTCATTTCACAGACAAGAAAATTGAGGCAAATAAGGTTAAGTGACTTGCTCAATGTCACACACCTAGTAAGTATCTGAGTTCAAACTTGAACTCAGGAAGATGAGCTAGGAATTGAAACAAAGTAAAAACAAAACAAGACAAAACAGCCTCTGCTTTAAAAATGCTCAGTCCAATGGAGAAGACCATGTAAATATGTAAATAGGACAAATTGAAAATAATTTCAGGGAGAAAGAACTAAAATTTTAAAAAGACTATGGAAGGTCTATTGTATGAGACATACTTTTAGTTGAAACTTGGAAGGAAATAAGGAAGCCAGGGGGGTCAAGATGAAGAGGGAGAGAGTTCCAGGCATGGGAGAACAGCCAGTGAAGATGCCTGGAGTTCAGAGATGGAATATGTGTGCAAAGAACAGTACATATTTATGCACATGTATCTTTCCAAATATAATGTAAGCTCTTTCACTTTTGACCTTGTATCTGTAGTGCCTAGTACAGATTCTTGTGTATAATTTGTGCTTAATAAATGCTTGTCAAGGGGCAGCCAGGTAGCACAGTGAGTAAGAGCACCAGCTCCAGTGTCGGGATGACCTGGGGATCAAATCCAGGCTCAAACTCTTATCACCCACCCAGAAACACCTGGCCGTGTAACCTTGAGCAAGTTACTTAACCCCAATTGCTTAGGGGCGGCCAGGTGGCCCAGTGAGTAAGAGTACCGGCTCCAGTGTCGGGATGACCTGGGGATCAAATCCGGGCACAGATACTTAGCACCCACCCAGAAACACCTGGCCGTGTAACCTTGAGCAAGTGACTTAACCCCAATTGCTTAGGGGCAGCCAGGTGGCCCAGCGAGTAAGAGCACCGGCTCCAGTGTCGGGATGACTTGTATCAAATCCAGGTTCAGATACTTAGCACCACACCCAGAAATAACTGGCCATGTAACCTTGAGCAAGTTACTTAACCCCTATTGCTTTAAAAAATAATAATAATAAAATAAATGCTTGTCAATAGATCAATTGATATTACATGACCTATTCAGAGGACACTAACCCCTCCTCAACCATAGTCTATGGTTTCATGAACTTCTATCATTCCTGGGTCTATTTACATAATAGTTCTCTTTTCTCCTCTGATTTATTGTTTATCAAGTCATTTCCTAAAACCAGCTCTGTGTGATGGCAGCTAGGCCACACAGTGGATAGAGGCCAGACCTGGAATCAGGAAGACTCATCTTCCTGAGTTCAAATCTGGCCTCAGACACTTACTAGCCATGTGACCCTAGATAAGTCATTTACTTAACGTTCTTTTCCTCAGTTTTCTCATCTGCAAAATGAACAGGAGAAGCAAATGGAAACCATTCCAGTATCTTTGCTAAGAAAACCCCAAATAGAGTCACAAAGAGTCAGGAACAAGAGAAAAAAATGAACAACAAAAGCCCTGTGATGCATAGAGTCTGAATATTATCATCCACATTTTTCAAATGAGAAATTTGAGTCTTAAGTGATATGAAGTTGCTCAAAGTCTTAGTATCCCAGGATAATATCCACAGATAAGATCCAAGACTGGAAGTGACTTCAGACCTCAAGAAGGAGAAAAGTAAGGCCTGGAAAGTTTGTGACTCATTCAAAAGCTCACAACTAGTAAATGTCAGAAGTAGGATTTGAACTTAGAGCTTCTGATTTCAGAAGCTTGCCATAGCTGCCCTCTTATCTCAGAGCCACATCTATGAACTCCATGAGGGAAATAACTATGTCTTTGTTTAAACTTTGTCTTTTTCCACCTTCTCCCCCCATCCAGTGCCAAGCACTCAGTAGGTGTTTAATAAATGTTTATTGAATGTAGATAAATGATTTCACTGGAGGGAGCAGGTATAAAATGTACCCAGATTCCCAATGAACCCATGGGATAGGCTTCCCAGACCAAAGCCCAAGGGGGCAGTTTCATATAAGCAGTGCCAGGCCGGTTTCTTTTGCGAAGTGCAAACACAAATTGATGAGACTCTCTCCGCCAAAGTCAGTGCAAGCTTGTTCTTTTATTTAATTGGATTTAATCTTCATTCCATTTAGTGTAATACCAGGGAAAAACAATTAAACTCATTTGCAGAGCAGTTCATCAAACTTAAAGCAGAACCCTGCTAAGGGCTACAGCCGGATTCCTGGTGGGTGGGTGGGGAGGGAATCACAGAAACACTAGGATTTATTTCCATCAAGTCTCCTTCAAAGTTCTCTGAGGAAAGTAGGCCAAGAAAGTGGATTTACGTGATCATACATGTGCCCAGTCAAAGGCTTAGTAATAAAAGGCTGTCCATAGGGGTTGAATTTCTTTGACCACAGCATCTCATAAGACCATGTACCAGGATGTGTAGAGACTTCGGAGATACAGATTGTGTGAGGAACCATAGGGATGAAGTCACAGATTCTGAAAGGATTGTGGTGTGTATTTGCTCAAGTCTCTCTGAAATGTTAGGATTTCAGAAATTCATGAAGAAAGACTTATAAGGGATTTACCAATCACTTGCTTCCATAACTTTCGAAGTCCTATCAATCAATAAATCTATCAATAAGCATTTATTAAACACCTTCTTTATACCAGGCATGGATACAGAAAAAGGCACAAGACCGTCCCTGCCCTCAAGAAGCTTACCATCTAATGGGGGAGATAAGGAAACATATATGTACAAACAAGCCACATACAGAATGAATAGGAGAAAATTAGAAGAGGGAAGCGGTTGGAATTAAGAAAAGATAGGGAAGAAGTACTGTAGAAGATGGGATTTCAATTGGACTTAAAGGAATCAGGGAGGTCAGTAGTTTCTCAATGAGACTAGGGGTTATATAGTGCAAGTATCATCTTTATTTTAGTGGTGAATCTTTTGGAATCCTATAATCTCAGCATTGTAATAGTTGTCAGTAGCCATCTATTCCTACCTACATCTAAAAAAAGAAGAGCCTGTATAGTTTACACACCAAGAGGTCCTTCATCCTTTGCTTGGAGCCCCTCAGTAAGGGGCTAAGGGGCAGCTTCTCAAGGTAGACCATTTGACTTTCAAAATGGCTCATTTTTTTTTTAAAGCAATTGGGGTTAAGTAACTTGCTCAAGGTTACATGGCCAGTTATTTCTGGGTGTGGTGCTAAGTATCTGAGCCCGGATTCGATCCCCAGGTTATCCTGACACTGGGGCCAGTGCTCTTACTTGCTGAGCCACCTGGCTGCCCCTAAGCAATTGGGGTTCAGTAACTTGCTCAAGGTTACACGGCCAGGTGTTTCTGGGTGGGTGCTAAGAGTCTGAGCCTGGATTTGATCCCCAGGTCATCCCGACACTGGGGCTGGTGCTCTTACTTGCTGTGCTACCTGGCTGCCCCTTGGCTCAATTTTTTAGGAAGATTTTTCCTCCCTTACCAATTCCAAGATTCAATTTGCCTCCTTTCCTCATGCCCTTTGCTCCTACTTCCACACTCTGGGGAACAAGTTCCATACCTTTTTCAGATGATGACCCTCCAAATAGTTGAAAATAGCTATCAAGCCCTTACCTATCATTGAATCTTCTTTTCTCTAAAATTCTCCAGGTTGTTCCTTCAGCTGATTCTCCTGTGGTCCTCTGACCACTAGGGGTGCTCTCTTTGGTGGAGGTACTCCACTGATGATAAAAGTTGGTCTCTGAGAGAGTTTTCCCACGATCATGCAGATAGTCCTTGTTAGAGCTCAAACTCAGACCAAAGTCTTCAGAATTCACATTCAGCACCCTTTCCCGCTATGTCATTTGGCATCTTTAAAGATGTTTGATCCATTAAGATAAAAGTTCTGCAAAACCCTTTGGGATTGCTGATTGCTGTGAAGGGAGACAATAGTTACTCAGCAGTCATGTGTGTTAATGATATATAAAATTATATTTTTATATACTCACATATATGTATACATGGATGTATATACACATATATGTATATGGTTTATCTATATATAAATATATACAATATACATGTGTATATATATGTATTATATATGGCTGGCTGACTGGCTGACTGGCTAACTGGCTGACTGGCTGACTGGCTGGCTGGCTGGATGGATGGATGGATGGCTGGATGGCTGGATGGCTGGCTGGCTGGATGTATAAAAATAAATCACCATTGTCTTTTACTACTGGCCTCTGGATGGACTGAGAGTGTCATGCCTGAAATGACCTCTTCCCCTGTGAATATAGTGAAACCCGTTGGTGATAATTTTTTTTCCAGCTTCAGCAACTAATCAGATCATCTATTAAAGTATGGAAGGACTGTGATCTCCTTTCATTCAAAGAGGATCCAGGGCAAGAAAATCACATATCCTAGACTATTTGAGTATGAAATGAGACAGAAATAAAGCAACTAGGATCATTCATGGTCAAATCAACCTCACAGTCTTGTGTCTACGAGAAGAAAACATGTGAAATCACAAAACTGGAAAGCAAATCTGTGTTCCTGCTTCCTTTCTACTCTCCCATTTTTCTCAGTTACACAGAACTTAGGGAATGGAGTAAAATAGGCAATTAAGAGTATGACTGTAGGGGCGACCAGGTGGCTCAGCGAGTAAGAGCACCGGCTCCAGTGTCAGGATGACCTGGATCAAATCTGGGCTCAGATACTTAGCACCACACCCAGAAATAACTGGCTGTGTAACCTTGAGCAAGTTACTTAACCTCGATTGCTTTATTTAAAAAAAAAAAAAAGAGTATGACTGTCTCTGTGATTTGGGCTGAGCCGAGAAGTGGTTATGACAAAGGGGCATCGTCCAGTTAATCAAAGACTTCCTCACGAGAGGGAGGTTATATGGTGCCATGGAAGTTATATGGTATAGTGTGAAAATACTAGATTTAGAGTCACAGGACCTAGGTTCTAATCCTGGCTCTCACTTGCTACCTCTGTGACCTTGGGTCCTTTTTTTACTTTGGTCCACAAATTCTGGTCCACAGTTCCCTCAGCTATACAATAAAAAGGTCAGTTTAAATGACCTTGGTGGTTTCTTTCCTATCTAAATCTATGCTTCCTTGGTCCTATCATAAACCAATGTGGTATAGGGAGATAAACCCTAGATCTGGCCTCAGAAAACCTCAGTTGGAGTCAGTGAACTGTCATCTACTAGTGTGACCTTGGCAAGTCTTGGAACCATTGTAGAGCTCATCTTCCTCCTCAGTAAATGAGAGGGGTTTGAACTTCAGCTCCTAAAAGTCCCTCTGATATTCTTTGATTATATCAAGTCACTAATCATCTATGCCCCCGTTTATTTATCTGCAAAATTAGTTCGGATTAGATAACTTTTAAGATAATAGTTTTAGATTTAGAAGGGAGCCAGAGGTCATCTAGAGACAACCACCTCATTCTACAAATGAGGAACCAGAGGCTAAAGAACCCTGTCAAAGTCCTTTCCTCCCTTGCATCCTCCTATCCATGTAGCTAGCAAAAGGCCTGATATGTGGCAATGAACTCAAGCCTACTTGTTCATAAATAGAGAGAAAAAAGAGAGAGAGACCCCAGCCTCTCCCCCCCCCCCCCCCCCCCCCCATGCTCAGAAGTACATTGGCTGCACTGGAAACAGATGAAGTCTTTCTGTTTGCATTAATCGTATGACTATTTGGTCCAATTATTCTCAGCACTCCAGCAATCATGTCGTGCTTGTTCCCAAAGAAAGCAATAACAACAGCTTATCTTGTGAAGAGCCCGGAACAAACAGCAACAAATCAGAGGCTGATCCTGAGGGTTACAGTTGCTGCCATTGTATGGAAGAGATGATTCATGTTCTCGTAGCAACTTGAGGGGAAGTGTCCTGTAAAGGATTCAGTGGCAGTGGGTAGCAGCCCTCTCCAAAGATCAGCCACAATGGAGACAAAACCCTCTCTATTTTTGTCTCCAAACTCAAAGGAAAAGCAAACCCAACTGAATGCTGGTCCATTGATCTGTGTTCATGGGCTTACGAGGTGATGCAGGCAAAGCCCTTTGCAAACCTTAGAGCTTTATACAACTGCTCACTATTGTCACAAGCACAATGATTATGTCATTCCTCTAAGTTATATGATGTAGTGGACTTGGAGTCAGAAGGAATTGGGTTCAACTCTTTGTCTCTGATACTTTCTATGATCAAGGACAAGTGACTCAACTTGTCCAGTTGAGTACCTCAGTACCCTTGTCTGTAAAATGGGGATAATTGGAGACCTCACTTCTCACAGTCTTTGTGAGATTCAGTTAAGATAACCCATGTAAAGGTACTTTGCAAACACTAAAACACTGTATAAATATGGCATCATTTCCATCATTATCATTACAGGTTAGGATATCAGAACCCAGGTCCCGTGACTCTAAATCCAGGACTTTCCCACCAAACCATGTAGCTTTCCATGGCCCCATGTGGCCTCCCTTCTGTGAGGAAGCCTCTCATTAACTGGGCTGTGCCTTTTGTAGTACCCACTTCTCAGCTCAGCCATTCTCTTCATTGTCCGGTTCACTTCATTCACTGAATTCTGTGTAATTACTACTCTCGTTCCTTGGTAGATGATAATAACAACAAAGATCACAGTAGCAACAATAACAATAAAATCTAACATTTTTATAGTGTTTACTATGTGTCAGGTACTGTGCTAAGCCCTTTACAATTATGATCTCATTTGATCTTTATAACAATCCTGGGAGACAGGTATTTCTATTGGCTCCATTTTATAGATGGGGAAACTGAGACAAACTGAGGAAACTGAGGGGTTTAGGGACTTTCCCAAGGTCTCACACAAATAGTAAATATCTGAGGGTACATTTGAACTCAGGTCTTCCAGACTCCAGGCCTGGTGCTTGAGCACTATGGTGTCCCCTAGCAGTTCCTCTTACATTGACTTCCTTTGTGTCTAGATCAGTGTGAATATCATATTGTTTGATGGAGCTCTATGGGATTTCTGATCATTTGAAAATATGCCAACAAATCTTTACTATAACAATTTTTATTGCTACAGTGCAGATTGTAATGCATTCCTTCCAATAGCCCTGGATCATAGCAGCATTATAGCCAGATCTTGATTAGTGTGGATAAGGAACCACTTGAAGAGATGGCATTATTTGAATTCTTAATGATATTTCTGTTGGGCAGGAAGCAAGCACCACATTTTACATAATTATAGCCTCAAATAGTACACATTGGATTATATCATGCTAATTGTGTCTTAGTTGTATTTGTCCATTTCATAGTTAAGGAAAAATAATTTCAGCAAAGTGAAAGGAATTGTCCAAGGTTATGATTCAGTATTCCAGCAGAGATCTCACTCTGAGCTAACATGTCCTCTGTTATATGCTGCTGTATCCCCACTACAAAGGGCTCCTACTATGTGTCTGGAATGGCACAAGGTAGTAAGGAAACCACAAAGAAGTACTAGATGTTCCATCTCTCAGATAAATCATCAAGGTGAAAATAAAGGAAAAAAAATCTGGGGCATGAAACAAGGAAGTACGAGGTGTGGCTTTGGGCAAGTCACTTTACCCCATTTGCCCCTCCAAAAAGCAAAAAAAAAAGAGTGGTAGGATTTGTAGAGAAAGAGGAAGAGAAGGCAGCTTTAGTGGCCAGGAAGAGTAAAGATTAGAGAGGTGAGAATGAACAAAATGGGTGTGGTAGACAAGGAAGAGATTGATCTTACCTCAATGAAGACTAAGTGACCACATATAGCCAAGAATTTCTGTATTACTTTTATCAAGTTACCTCTAAGTTCACCATCAGGTCTAATGTATAGGCTTCTTCAAACACCCATTTGCACCAGCAAACTGGTTCTATAGAAGGTGATTACTATTTCTCCCCATCATGATTTTAAGGCACCTCAAGGGGATGGTGGGTGTTTTTCTGATGATCAGGCTCATTCTGTGCTACTGTGATTCCCACCATTATTATCAAGTGATATCACTTAGTCTGCCAGACTTATTAACTTTTAGAAAGAGGTATTTACTAAAGAAATATAGTAAATACAGTTGGTTAAAATCATCCCTCCCTAAAATCAGTGTCATGTTCTTCTGTGAGTACATATGGAGTTTAGAGAAAAGTGGGCTCAAGTTTAGGGGAAAAATGTGGCAAAAAGATAAATACAGTTCCTGGAAGTCCTTTTGATGATGTTTTCAAGATGTTTTGTATAGGCATATAGCTCCCTTGTGGACTCGTAGAACCTATGAAGATGCTTTTTCTTCAAAGTATCTAGATTTTCCTCAACTTCCACTGAAGGAAGACACAGCAATGACAAGGCTACTTCTTGGGCTACAACACTAATGGTAAATCCAGAATTTTCTGGTCTCCCAAAGCTCATAAGATCCTTCTCCAGCCAAGGGAGGAGGAGAGACACCACGACCATCTTCACCATCTTCATCTTCCCTAACCTCTGAATCCCCAAGTAATTCCTTCTCAGTGAGGGGGCTGCAAGGTTTGTGCCACTGTACTGAAATATTCCAGAATCATCAGTTCCTAAACAGCTGGTTAGTTTTATATAACTCTGGGCTGGCTTCCCTGCCTTTTCATTTAAATTATTCTTCTCCATCCGGGGCACAGACTGAAATTCCTCTTTTTTAAGCTTCCTTGTAGTAGGAAGCTTTTTTAAGCTTCCTGTTCAATTCTTGGCACCATATTTGAGAAAAGACATGGACAAGATGGAAGAGGGTGACCAAAACCTTAAGAGGTCTAGAGATGATGCCATTTGAGAATTTTGTGAAGACACTTATTCTGTAGAAGAGAATGCCTAGGGAGAGGGTTCTGACTCTCTCCAAGTATTTGAAGGTCTGTCATGGAAGGTATTAGATACAATTTGCTTGGTTTCAGAGAGCAGAGTCATGTATAGAATTTGCTTTTGGCTCTAAATGAGTAAAAACTTTTAACATCCAAAAGAGAAATGGTAATATAAAAAGGGCCATGTGATTATCAGTGAATAATGAATCTCCACCAATTAATGAATCCCCTTAAGTGGTTGCATATACTCAAAGTTATGATTAGGTAGAATATAGTCATTGGTTCCAGTGCAATATAAATACATAGTGAAAATTTAAATAATACATCTTCAGAGGGTTCGCTATTTGCACTAATCAGGGCCTATGTGTAATAGGGTATTGAAGTGTACGAAGCAGTTTAGAAATATTAGCTTATTTGATCCTTGCAATGACACTGGGAGGTCATCCCTATTTTATAGAAGAAGAAACTCAGGATCAGAAAAATTAAGCAACTTGGTACAGCTAGGTGGCACAGTGAATAGAGCACTGGCCCTGGAGTCAGGAGGACCTGAGTTCAAATCTGGCTTCATACACTTAACACAAAACTAGCTATGTGATGTTGGGCATGGCTTAACCCCAATGGCTCTACTTTACTCCCTCCCAAAAGAAAAACAAAGAAAAGAAAAAGGAAAAATTAAGCAACTTGTTCAGGACCCTACAGTAAGCTTCTAAGGTTGGATTTGCACTCAGATCTTCCTAATTCAATGTTTTACCTTGGAAGGTATTGAGTTCTGTGTTATTTGAGGTCTACACATAAAGGCTGAATCACCACTTGTCAGAGATGGCATGGGAAGGATTCCTGCTCAGATACATGGATGGAATTAGATGCTTTATGAGTTTTCTCCCAGCTAGATTTTCTGATTCTATGTTCTTTTCTAACTCTGCTCTTTGGAGACTCAGTACATTTACAATAGTCCTTCTTTTTCAGCTGCCTACCTCACCAATGGCTTCTCCATCCTGGGACATTGTCTCTTGCTAACATTTAAGGGGGATTCCTGTTCTCTGGAAGGTTAAATGTCATTGGGATAATTCAAAGATATGTAAGCAACCATCTGAGAGACATGAAGTGAAGTGAAGGCAATGAGTGAGGAGTAATACTCTTAGTCCTTTCTTCTGATCATTCAGAACAGGAACAGCACCATTAAGTCAGTTACCTTTGGGTCTAGGTTTTTCTAGGTCATCAGCTCAATATTGAATCTATAGTATTTGACAGTATAAGAAAGCCACCATGTGGATTTGGGGATGTCACATGAGTAACAAAGAACCAAAAACAACTCTAATTGGTGATTATGATTTGGGTTTGTCCTAAATTAAATAGCCAGCTATTGCTAGGGACAAAGCAATTTCTCGTTGCTTTAGGATCCTAGAATATAGAGGGGTACGGTTCATACTTCCTGCTCATCTGGCTTTGTTTTCCTTCTTGTTGCTGTTACTGTTTTTCTAAGTATGATGAGGATATAAAATATCTGGTGTTAGAAGTCAGGTAGCTTATTGACTGGGTGTCAGGGAATGAGAATCCCTCTTGTACCACACCATGAATGTATATACTTTAGAATATTTTGAAGCTTAACTAAGATTTGGTTTGGCTGAGATAAAGGCAGAGTAAACCACAGGGAAGGTAAACAGCTTGAGTAAAGACATGGAGATAGGTATGAAAATAAAGGACATGGCAGACTGTGAGGAAATGGGGTTGGCCACAGTGAAGTCTGGACATGAAATCCAGTATCATCCTTGGCCTATAATCTAACTTCCTGCAGAACTGTGACCATGGCTAGTATGGTTCTTTCCCTCACAAGCAGGAAAAAAGCCTGTTTATTTAGGTCATTTTTAATAGAAAGAATTGTAGCCCGTTAGAGCTAGGAGAAGCCCTTAGATCAAAAAATGTCAGAGCTTTGGGGAGGGGGACAATTCTTCACATGTAGAATGTGAGTAGGCTCTTAGTAAATATTTATTGACTGTTTCAGCTGAAATTATCTTCTCTTCGATCATCTGATCTTACAGACGAGGGAACTGAGGCCCAGGGAGGAGGTCATAGAGAAAGTAGGTAGTAGAACCACTTCATTCTAGTTCTCTTAGCCCCAGGTCTAGCGCTCACAGAATTGCTAAATTCCGAATTAGAAAGGACCTCAATGATCACATAGTCCATCTGACACTCAACAAGTGGTCATCCAACCTTTCCTTGAAGACTTCCAAAGAGGAAACCAAACACTTCCTGAAGCAACCCATTCTCTTTTGGGATAGTTTTGACTTTTAGGCAGTTTGTTTCTGATGTTATTATTATTTATGTAAATATATAATTATATATATGTTACATGTTATATATATATTATAATAAATAGAATAAATGAATTATAAATTATATGTAATATATTACTTATATTTATATTAACTATAATTCTATTTATAGTTCAAAATTCTCTCCCTGTATCCATCACCCCCTACACTCATTGAGATGGTCTTGACATTAAACCCAAATTTGCTACTTTGCAATTTCTATTAATTTTTTCTTAGTTTTGACAGCTGCGACCAAAGAGAATAAATCTAATCCCACTTGGATGTAATAGTTTTTTAAGTTCTTGAAGGCTGATATTATGTCCTCTCTGAGTTTTCTCTCCTCTAAACTGGTCCTCATATGGCATGGGCTTGAGATTCTTCCCTGCTCTGGTTACCACCCTTTGGATGCTTTCCAACTTATCAATATCTTTTTTTCTAAAATGGGATACTTAGCACTGACCTCAATACTCCAGATGTGCTCTGACCAGGTCATGGTACAGTGGGACATTCACCGCTTTCCACTGCAGTCTATTGTACCCATGTCTGCCAAGTTTCCTCCTAAAGAAAGCTTGTATTCTAGCAACTTGATAACATGCCCATTCGCACGTAGGCATCTCTGGCCACTTGGAACCTTTCTGAGAGGTGTCAGTAGAATATGTCAGAGTTGGTAGAAGAGCTAAGGACAGAAGACCCCAGTGGCTGTCAGGAGTCAGCACACAAAAACAGCTGCAACTCCATTTTTTTCTGGCAGTTTCTGTTCAGCAGAAACAGAGACATGTTTTTCCTGTTACTTTGAAACCCATGTGTAGATCAAAGGAAAATCTAATCCCGATGTTACTGATTCCCAGGCACTTGACTCATCAACATTCTCAGTCTGACTCTTCCCGGCAGTGTACCCTGTAGAATTACAGATCCTGGAGACCTACTTCTTCCTTTCCAATTCTCTCCTCCAGACTGTCTACAGGGAACTCTTGGTCAACAAGCTTCCCAGCTAGCAGGTAATGTATCCACTCATTCAGTCAACAAACATTCCATTGTACTTACGGTTCCATAAGCACATACTGTGGGAGAGACAGAAGTAGAAAACACGTGTTTCTTTACCCTATGAAACCAAAATAGGTTTGAATTTGCCAGGTAAGTCCTTTATAGAAAGGTCCAGGGGCTATAATTGGGATAGTACCCTTCAGATGAATGGTCACTCCTGGTTATGGCTGTGGAGGTCAGTAAATGGCTTGGCTTACTCCAGCTGTGTCTCACTGAAAGGATAAAGATATGTAACCCGGATATGGGGTTCTCAACTTGGTAACCTGGGATTCATGGTCCCCTGAGAAGTTCATAGATAGATTTTAGGAGTTCTATGAATACTAATAACTAGCATTTATATGGCACTTTCAAGTATGCAAATAACTTCACAAATATTGTCTCATTTTTATCCTCACACAACTATGTGAGGTAGGTGCTATTGTGAACCCCATTTTATAGATGAGGAAAACAAAGCAGACAGAGATTAAGTGATTTACCTACTTTCGTAGCTTGTAAGTATCTGAGGCTAGATTTGAAATCAGGTCTTCCTGACTCCAGGCCTAGGGCTCTATCTACTTCATTGCCTCCTAACTTCAATGGCAGAAAAATAAATAAATAAACAATTTATATCTTTATTTTCACTAACCTCCAACTTAAAGTTGGCATTTCCTTCAATAATATGAAAACATTATCCTGAAAAGGAGTCCATGAAACAAAACAGGGTAATAGCCCCTGACTTAGATTCAGTTAATTATGTATGCATATTATGTATGATACATGTTAAAATGCATATCATATATAATCTTATATGTGATAGAGATAGGGACTGAATCTGTGAGGTGTTTTTAAGGAGTAAGGAACTCCTGAGCTAGGAGGCAGATTAATGTTACAATGTTAGAGAAATGCCCAGAGCTTAAACCAATATCTTACGCTGTATACCAAAATTAAGTCTAAATGGGTTCATGTTCTAGGTATAAAGGCTGATCCTGTAAGCAATCTAGGAAAGCAAGGAATAGTTTGCCTGTAAGATTTATAGAGAAGGGAAGATTCTATGACCAAACAAGAGTTAGAGAGCATTATGAAATGCAATATGGACAATTTTTATTACATTGAATTAAAAGGTTTCTGTACAAATAAAGCCAATATAACCAAGATTACAATGTAACAAGAGGGAAGTAGAAAATTGGTAAAGAATTTTTACAAACAGTATCTCTGATAAAAGCCTCATTTCTAAAATATACAGAGAACTGAGTCAAATCTATAAGAATTCTAGTCATTCCCCAATTGATAAAAGGTCAAAGATATGAACAGGCAGGTTTCAGAGGAATAAATTAAAGATATCTATAAACATATGAAAAATGCTCTGAATCACTTAGAGGAATGCAGATCAAAACGACTCTGAGGTACCACATCTCACTGGTCAGATTGGCTAAGATGACAAAACAGATGATAAATGCTGGAGAGGACGTAGAAAAATTGGAACACTAATGCATTGTTGGTTGTGAACTTATCCAACTATTCTGGAGAGCAATCTGGAATTATGCCCAAAAGGCTATAAAACAGTGCATATCCTTTGACCCAACAATACCACTTCTAGGATTGTATCCCAAAGAGATCATACAAGTGGGAGAAGGACCCATATGTACAAAAATATTTATAGCAGCTCTTTATGTGGTGGCAAAGAATTGGAAATCAAGGAGATTCCCATCAATTGGAGAATGGCTAAACAGGTTGTGGTATATGGATGTAATGGAATGCTATTGTGCTACAAGAAATGAGGAGCGGATGGACTTTATAATAACCTGGAGAGACTTATATAAACTGATGCTGACTGAGTAGAGCAAAACCAGGAGAACTTTGTACACAATTATAGACACATTGTATCTGTGGTAACTGACTTTGATAGACTGGGCTCCTCTCAGCAATGCAAGGTTATAAGACAACTCCAAAGGACTCATGATGAAAAAGGATATACATATTCAGAGAAATAACTAGAGAGTCTGAATGCAGATTGAAGCAAACTAATTGCTCTCTCTCTCTCTTTTGTCTTGTTTTGCTTCTGCTTTCTCATTGTTCACTCCATTGGTTCACTCCATCCTTCTTTACAACTTGACCAATGTTTAATGTGAAGATATTTGTGGATCATGTATTTTATTGCATGCCTCCATGGGGGGTGGGGGAGGGAAGAGAGGAGGAGGTGAGGGGAGAAAATTTGAAACTCACAGGATTGTGGAACTGAATGTTGTAAACTAAAAGTAAATAATTTTTTTTAAAAGGAAATGACCAGAGCATTGAGAAGTCAGGTGACTTGTGCTGGGTCACCAGTCAGGATGTGTTAGAAGTAGGACTTAAATAAAAATCTACCTGTATTCAAAATCAGCTCTCTCTATCCACTACATCAGAGATATCAAACTCAGGGCCTAAAGACTCCCACACTGCTGATCTGGATGAAAATATCATTGGGAAAGGCTTAGCAAAATACAAAAAAAAATACAGTGCAAAATAGATAATGTTAATTTGTGGTTTTCTAAGACATATGCTGCCACAAGAATATGCTTCTATCTTAGATTGTCCGCCCTGCCCTACATGTTATTTCCCTTTAATCTGGACTAAGATAATACAAAAAAATACCATGCACATTAGAATAATAACATACATTTGCATAGGGCTTCATAGGTGACAAAGAGCAATGACTTACATTGTCTTATATAATCCTCCTAATAAATTAGTACAAGCATTATTTTTATTCACACAAGAAAGCTGAGACCCAGAGATGTTCAAAGTCTCATATCTAGTAAATGGTGAAAACTGGCTCAAAGATTTTTTTTTACTGACACAGACACATATGTTATATACTCAATACCATGTATTGTATACTCAATCCATTAATCAATTAATACTTATTAAGTATATGCTGTGTGCCAGGCACTGTGCTAAACACTGGGAATACAAAAAAGGTAAAAGACACTCCCTGTCCTCAAATAACTTGCTGTTTAATGGGAGAGATACAATGCAAGCAGATATGTATAAGTGAGCTATATATAGGACAAATAGGAAGTAAATAATAGAAGGAAGGCTTCTTGTAGGAGGTAAAACTTTAGTTGTGACTTGAAGCAAGTTGGGGAGGTGAGTAGGCAGAGATGAGGAGGGAGAGCATGTTCTGATATTCTGATAAGTTTGTACTTGGTCAGGACTTGTAATTTCATGGATTTAATGCTTTTCCAGTAAGGAAACTACCTCTGTAACTTGTAGGATTAGGGAGATGATTTTGCATTGGGAGGTTCTGTGGCTTTATAGTAGAAAAATTATCTATTCTGCAGCTAGAGGAGCAGGGGGTTCAAATCATGCCTCTGAGCCTTATGACTTATGTGACCTTGGACAACTCATCTAACCTGAAAATCAGTTTGCCCATTTGTAAAATGGGGGTTGGACTCTCGGGACTCTCGTGTTCCTTCCAGATAGGCGATCTTATCATTTTGTCCTGGTTCGCATGAACTAGTGTTGGAGGCAAGACTTTGTCTTGTATTTTCTAGATTCTGAAAACCCTTGTGTGCTACGACATGAAGGATCTCAAATTGTGCAGGTTTACACCTAAGTGCACGGACACCATAGCTGTATGATGAAAAAACTGCATTGTCGTGTCCTTGTGTAAAGATATATCTGTATAATATATTTTGTTATTGTTTGTTGTTCAGTCATTTTAGTCATGTCCCACTCTTAATGACTCCATTTGGGATTTTCTTGACAGAGATACTGGAACAGTTTGCCATTTCCTTCTCCAGCTCATTTTACAGATGAGAAAACCAAGGAAAATAGGCTTAAGTGACTTGCCGTGGGTCACAGAGCTAGAAAGTGTCTGAGGTTGGATTTGAACTCAGGAGGATGAGCCTTCTTGACTCCAGGGCTGGCATTCTATGCACACACACACACACACACACACACACACAGTATATACACACACATATATATGTATACACACATACATAGTATATGCATATGTAGCTATATCATATATATTTTGCATGCATACTTACACATTTATGTCCACAAATATATTAAACACACATGCACATGGTGTCCCAAAAATCTTAGCTTACAACCACCCTAAGACTTTTGTGAGACTGCATATAATATAATTGTTCTACAGCTGCACTTTCATTGGCTGAGGGCAATCTTTCAATGGACAAGTTCCCAGTATCGATTTCAGATCTTCAACTAATCAAATGAGATAACATTTATAAAGAGCCTTGCAAATCTTAAGGTGTCTATAAATGCTAGTGATTACTTTGATTATTATCCTGTGCAACCTATATAGTCTCAGAGAGCTGAGAGCTGCCTAGCACACTGAGTGGTCATGTGGTTTGCCTGTGGTCTCACAGCCAACAGGCTTCAGTGGTAGAATCCAGGCCTTCCTCACCCCACGGTAGACCCTTTATCATGTCACATTGCTACTGATGTTACATACACACACTACATATAGATTAGATAGATATAGATGATATAGCTATAGACATAGACATATAGATAGATAGAGAGATAACACATATACATGCATACATATATATATATATATATATACACAATTCAATATTCTTATAAACATATTATTGTCATTGTTTGTCTTTTTTTGATAAAGGACCAGCAGCATCACAGAGTGAAGTCCTCACTCGTCGGTGAATTGGATTTAAGTGAGGCAGAGTTGCACAAAATCGTTAGCCTCACTCTCTTTTTTTAACGTCATCAGAGTCCTGTGGCAGGACAAAAGTCAAAATGTCTAGGGCTGGTCTATAAGCCAGGAGCTCACAGTCCCACCTTTGATAGATCCTGTTTGTGTGACCCTGGGCAAGTCACTTAATCTTTTAGCGCTCCAGGCAATTCTCTCAGTCTATTAATTTCTGAGGAAGTACTGAACTCAATTGGTAAAGAGAGTATCCTTAACTGAATGTTCCTTATACTGAATGAATCCCTATTTTATAAAGGAAGAAACATAGGTTCTAGTCATGGCAGAAATTGCCCAGGGTCAGAAAGCTAGGGAAGTCTGAGCTTTAGGCATACAACCCAGATCTTTCTGACTCTCAGATGTGTGCTGTCTAAATGTCATTGGGTCCCAAACATAGGAAGTTCATTTTCCAGTATTTTGAATAGAGCCAAGATGAGGACATTTGCCAGCAGGAAAGCAAGGCTCTTCTATAGAGCTGAGAAGTTAGCGCCCACACTCTCCTTTGTTAAGGATTCAGTAAGCAATATGACTCATCAGCAATCTTCAGTAGCCCCAAAGTTGGGCACTGATCGACACAGAGATGCCCTCCTTTCTTCTTCTGTAAACTAACTACCCCCCCCCATCCTCAATCCCTCCTTGCTAAACCTGTAAACTTTCTTCCAGATACAGAAATTCTTCCATGATTTCCCTGATATTGTTGCCAGAAAAGGACTATTGGCTTTTGGAGGTGGCAAGTGGGGGGAGGGGAACTCAGGAATTTTCTCCTGCCTAATTCTGGTCCCCAAGAATGAACTAATGGAGTCAAATGGCTATAATGTGATTTAATGATCCTCGTCTAATGACTGCAGTTTACAGGAAGAATCTTGTTATGAAAGGGCTGTTTTCATTTGTTTCTTTGAGCTGGGAATGTAATTAACCGAAGGACAGAGTAGCCCCAATAAATGCCAGACATTATTTAAACCTGTGTCTCTGGAGGTAACTGCTGGGGTTTCAGAGGGCACATTTGGTGGGATGCTTTCCAATTTTTTTTTGGCGGGGGGGTGGGGAGATTGAGGATAACCTTAGGAAAAGGCAAAGTTGGTAACTGGGGAATTGGGGAAAAGTCCCTTAGTCCCCGATATCATAGATTCCAAGGCATCTCAGAGATGGACAGGCTCTTAGAGGCCAAAACCTTCTTTGAAGCAGAAATGCCCCTGGAATATCTCCCCCCTTCAAGTACTTCTCTTTCATTTTTCTTCCCCTTTATTTCTCATTGCAACATTCCTATTACAAGTCTTCATCACCAACCACCTGAACTGGTACAGTACCCAGCCCCCCACACCTTCCTGCCTCTGTCCTCTCTATGCTTTCCAATCCATCCTTCATATTGTTGGGATTACCTTTTTGGGCAGATATCTGGTGACGTCACTCGTCTGCTCAAAGACCTTCCATAGCCTGTAACTACTGCCTCCTTCACATTCTATACTCCAGCTGACAGACACTCTCTGTACTCAACATATTTTCGACTAGGGCTTCTTAACCTGGGATCTATGAAGTTGTTGTTTGTTTGTTTTCGTGTGTGTATGCGTGTGTGGGTGTGTGTTTAATACTTTGCTAATTATATTTTGTGGGCAGCTAGGTAGGGAAGTGGATAGAACGCCAGGCCTGGAGTCAGAAAAACCTGAGTTCAAATCCAGCCTCAGATACTTACTAGCTGTGTGACCCTGAACAAATGACTTAACCCTATTTGCCTCAGTTTCCTCATCTGTAAAATTAGTTGGAGAAGGAAATTACCAAACCACCCCAGTGTCTTTGCCAAGAAAACCCCAAATGGGGTCATGAAGAGTCAAAAACAGTTTTATTTTTCCCTTTGTAATCCTATGTATTCTATTTTATGCATTTTAAAACATTATTCAGGCTTCATGAAATTGCTAAAGAAGCCCATGACACATAAGGGTTAAGAAGCTTACCTAAGATTCTCCTCCCTCTGGTCATTTAGTTAAACTGTTCCCTATTCTTGGAAAGCTTTCCTTCCCCATCTAGGGTACTACCTGGCACAGTGGATAGAGCACTAGGCCTGAAGTTAGGCAGACCTGAGTTCAAATCCAACTTTAGATATGTACTAGCTGTGTGAACCTGGGCAAGTCATTTGACCTCTGTCTGCCTCAGTTTCCTCATCTGTAAAATGTGGATAATAATAGTACCTACCTCCCAGGGTAATTGTGAGGACAAAATGAGATAATACTTGTAAATAAAGTGATTTTCAAACCTTAAAGTGCCATGTAAATACTAGTCATTATTATTCATTCTGTTACATTCCCATTCAACTCCTATACCCAGCCCAAATTCAAATCCCTCCTACTTCTGGAAGCCTCCTCAAATTCCTGCTAGTAGGAATGGACCTCTCCCATTAACTTCAAAATACATTTTCTTTATACCTCTCTAATTCACCTGTCATAAAAACAGAGACATAGAACCATAAGAAACCACAGAAAACTCGTTTTTCAGATGTTCTGAGAAATCATGACTTTGCCAAGGTCACACAAGCAATAAACCTCAGAGGTAGGATTTAAACCCATATTCTCTCGCACCAGGGCCAGTGGTCTTTCCACTACACCAAGCTGCCTTCCCCTCATAAAATAATTACCTATGTTTGTGCCTTATCCCCCTCTCATCTAAATTTCGTATTTCCTTCAGAGGTAAACACAGTGTTCTTTATGAGTGCTTAATTAATGTGGAATTGAATTTTATTCAAAGGAAATAGTTTCATATTAATGTAATTCCCAGGAGGTAAGCATAGACCTTTACCCTTCCTCCCAGTAGCCTATTCTACAAAATAAATCCCTTTGGAAGGATAAATGTTAAGTCCGAAACACTTGCTTCTACATTTAAGGATTCCTATCCTCCTTGATAGACAATAGAGGGAAATGTGAGAGGCACCTGAATACCTGAGTATTCTGAGTACTCTGGGTATCTGAGGACAGAATGCTCTAGAGAATCTCTTGCCTATTTCCCACTTTGGCCATGATCCAATACTCCCTCCACACCAGTCCCTATCTGGCACACACTTCCCTGGCCCCTCTCTGCTGCTCCTAATTCCCGAGGCCCTTGGCAGTAGGTAATGCACTCCCCACACCATGCTTATGTCCCTGTCCAAGTCTTGGCCTGAAGCCTCTGTTTAACATGCTGACTGGCGAGCCAAAGTAATCCTCCTGCAACAACTCATAGTTAGCAAGCTATAGCTTGCCAGGTAGCTCCTGGCTTTCTTGTTAGCTTTGGAGCTCAGGTTGAACAAATGATTATCAGGAATTTTGTTTCCAATCAATTGTTTTATGGATACAGCACACTCCTGGGCTATAAAATCCAGAGTCATCTATTGCAGGCTTCCCATGGAAGTGAAAGGAAGGCTTAGTGGGAAAAAACACTGAACCAGTTGTTAGAAAAGACCCAGATTTAATGTCATCTCCCTAACTATAACTAGAAATGTAAATGCATGTATATATGAGTGTATATATGTGTAAGTATGCAGCATGTAGACATATATACACATGGACATAATACACATATAGATAAAGGACAGTTAAGTGGTTCAATGAGTAAAGAACCAGCCCTGGAGTCAGGAGAATCTGAGTTCAAATGTGGCCTCAGATGCTTACTAACTGTGTGACTCTGAGCAAGTCACTTAACCCAGTCTGACTCAGTTTCTCATCTGTCGAATGACCTGGGGAAGGAAATGACAAACAGCTCCAGTATCTCTGCCAAGAAAACTCCAAATATAGGGTCACAGAGAGTCAGACATAACTAAAACAACTGAATAACATGCAGTTATTCCTTCTTTCTGGAACTATAAAAATGAATGGGATCAATAGTATTTTAGCTCACATTTATCTCTGATACCCTTTTTCTAAGGTCCCACCAATATTAGCACTCTATATCCTAAGGTCTTCTTCTATCTCCGAAAGCTTATGTTTTAAGATCCCTCCCAATTTTAACAACCTGTAATCTAAGGTTCCTTTTGGTTCTAATATCCTATGTACTAAATTTAGTATCTCTCAGATATGGCATTCTATATTCCATGATCTAAGCGTCCTATGATAATTCCAGCTTGGGCAGTGTACATGTAAATGGCCAATTTCACCATATATGATTTAAAAGCCAGGTTTTAAGGGACTTGTTTTGAATTTCATTTTAAGAGACTTCTTAAAAGTATCCCATCTCAGTCCATGACTTTGTTGAGGCTCTGTAAGAGAGGATCCTCTCTGGACAAATGCTCCAGGATCCTGTATTCCCTGTACCCAGGGGACAGAAGCCATGACTGCCCAACAACTCAGTATTTTAACATTTACCAATGGGAAGAGAAACAGCATCAAGTGTATCGGTCTTGAATGCTTGAGACAATGAGTCAACACTCAGTAATGTGTTTCTGGGTATTTGGTTTACATTGACTAAGGCTATGTCAACCTGACACTGTAACACCCGGCTGATTAATGCAAAAAATCTAGGAAATTATCTAGTCAGAACTAGCTTTGGCTCAAATTCAAGTAACCTGTAAATTAGCACCATTAAAGACTGTCAATTATTAGATCATCTAGTCTAGCTGTGAGACTCCTTTCCCAACACAGAGCATGAGCAAAACTTGTAGTTTTAATTTTGGTAAGACTGAATGTAACTAATATTGACATTGGCCTTACCAATGGGGTCACATCTGTATCTTCTGTCAATTGCTTTGGCTTTCCCTTCATCTCTCACCCCAACTGCCCTCTGGGAGCATAACTCCTTTTTTCACCTAACTTCTTAGCATATACTGCCTTACTTTGTCCTTGAATAGTATACACATATGTTTATATGTCTATAGAGATATAGGTACCTATATTTCTGTATACAATAATAGCTATATAACTAAAACTCTGAAATGGGAGGCCCAATGCCCCTTTCTGCATGCAGTCTCTCCTGATTCTCCCCATACCCACCCTCCCATTGCTAGTACCCTCCCACCTAAAATAATGTAGCATCTATTTTATATCTACTATCTCCCTACATTTCATAATGTCTATCTGTATATATTGTTTCAACATAGTAGAATGAAAAATGCATGTAAAGTAGTCATCAATGAGCATTTAGTATCTATGTCTATCTATCTATCTATCTATCTATACATATACATATATATATATATATATAATAAAAATATAAGTTAGCTTGGGAGGAAAGGTATTAGCAGTTGGGAGGGATTAGGAAATATTGATGTAGAAGGTGATGCTTTAAGGAAGAGGGGGACCCTATGAGGCCAAGATGAGGAGTGAGTACATTCTAGGCATTGGAGAAGGAGCCACTGCCATCATCATTGCAAGATGGGGAACAAAATGCGTTGGAGTGACATTATAGTAGGAGTTATTTCCTGCTATAATGGATGTTAGATATAGAGTTTTCTGAAAATAAGAACTGCTTTTACTCGTCTAAATGTTTTCCCAAAGGAAGTAACTTCTTTGCAACTCATTCTAGGATAAACTGTTGTCCTAGTTGGCAACTGGTTGCTTCTCCTGTTCTGGACAATGTGGAGAGATTCCATGAGCCCTGTGCTTGGGATTAAAAAAACAAACCACCACCAACAAAAAACCTTACTTCAAAATGTGAAGTTAATGTTTGTTAGCTAATTAACTATTTGACCCTTGACCTCCCAGAATCTCAGTTTCATTGAATGTAAAATAGAGATAATAATATGTGTATACTGGAATTCCTAGAATTTAGAGTTGGAAGGGAATTTTGAGACCACCTATCTGCTCCAACCTTCTTGTTTTACTGATGATATCCAAAAGGGGACGTGACTTCTAAGGTCATACAGTTTTAAGAAGTAGCATACCCAGCATTGCATTCAAACCCAAATGATTACACAAAGATGATTTGTGTTAAGTCATAGTCTATAGAAATACTATTCTGATTACTGTTATTATATTTGGTGTTCAATCATTTTTAGTTCTGCTTGACTCTTTGTGATCCCATTTAGGGTTTTCTTGGCAAAGAAGCTAGAGTGGTTTACCATTTCCTTCTCCAGCTCATTTTACAGATGAGCAACTGAAGCAAACAGAGATAAGTGACTTGACCAGGTTCACAAAACTAGTAAGTATGGGGAATTTTTATTGTTCTGCTTTGTATAAGAGACTATAAATTAAGTCTCATCATTACAATAGTTCGCTAGTGGTACTATTAACATTAGATAAGGATTCTTAACCCCAAACAGAACATATGTGTCATCAGGGTCCTGTAACAGAATGTTCACTTCCAAGGAACACAAAATATAAGACCATCATGTCCAGAACCAATGGTCATAGCTTTTGACTCTGGGCTGAACACCTAAGAGTCATTCATTCAGGAATGAAGGGATAACTTCCCCATATCTTAGGGAACTGTGTACTCTGAACCCTTTGGACATGTTAGGCAATCAAAATCTTATGTATGTCAGCGAACTGAGTTTTTCAAATACAAAATGTCAGAAGGAATTGTGTTTATAATTCTTGTGTATCATGATTTCTTGCCCATAGAGTAAGTTGTAATTAAAACAAATTGAGATTAGAAGAGAATGTTCTCTGTTAGGGAACCATGGAACTTTGAGAGGTCATTCAGACCATACCTCAGCCTTCAGGATAGTGTTTATAGCGTGCGCGCACACACACACACACACACACACACACACACACATGCCTTTCTTGGCTTTATCTGAGATAATAACCAGCAATGGGTGACATCCATATGTTGGTTCATATAGTCCCCTGTAAAGAGTCTTTCTTGACCAATAATAGCTTTGCTTTTAAGGCTTTTATCATTGTGAGTTATTTTTATATGCTGGTGGATGGTCTCCATTCTCTTGGCAGCCAGGTGATAAGTGAAACAAGGCATCAACGGCCCAAAAGTGAGGTCTACCATGGGACTAGCTCTTTAAATAAGTTTGAGGCTGAAAAAGCACTTGAGTATATTTTGCTTCAGTGCTGGAGGCAGGGTTGTGGCCTAGATGACCTCTTGAAGTCCTCTGGTTCTTCAGAAAGAACATTTCCTTCCAGTCCCCCATCTGGATTAGGTTAAGGCCTGCTCTCTGGGCAAGAAACTAAACCACATAAGGACTGTAGCCTCTTTCCTTCCAACTCTCCTAATTGGCCTTATATTTTCAGCTTGTGATCTTTCTTGGCTCCAAAGGGGCATAATTTTTGTGTTGTCATACATACTGTAAAACTCCCAGCACTTATATTAATTTCAGTGGGAAGATCTCCAGGTACCATGCACAGAGACCTCATAGGTTTTATTGCTGGGGAGAGAGCATTTTGGGGCTTGCCAGCTCTCCTGTTGTACTTGAGTGGCTTTTACATGTAGGATTTCCTCCAGGGTTCCCCTACTGAATCCCACCCCTGTGCAGGTCTTTCTTAGCCACTTATGGGAAATGAGAATTACTGACAGGGTGCATGCAAGGTGAGGGCTGGCCCTTAAGGACATATGAGATTCAGGGAAGTGTGATGGCACAATCTCCTGCTCTCCTTTTACCCCTAATTCCTAGATGCAATCTCCACCCCCTGCTCCAATCTTCTGTCATCCTTAGCCCCACCTCCCATTAGACAAACTGCTTCATTAGACAACTACTTAATTTATCAATTCCTTCTTCCACTCATCAGAATTTATTTTTCTTGCCCCTCCCATTCACACAGGTCCTGGCAAAGGACACTGCAGCCCCTAGGAAGGCTCAAAATGTTTCATCACATTTATTTCCCTCTGGAAATCCCATTAACACAAGACATCAGACTCTTGACAGCTTACGTAGACCAGCAGGATCCCACCAGAGGATTCTGATCTCTGAGAAACACAGTTGGCAAGACAACCCTATCTAGAGGTAGGCAAGTAGGCTGTACAGTGGATTAAAGTGATAAAGTATTGGACCTCCCACAGACTAGAAAGAACTGAGTTTTAATCCTGCCTCAGAGAATCAAGAGGTGTATAACCCCTGGCAAGTGACTTAATCTCTCTCACCTTCAATTTTCTATCACATAAAATGCAAATAATCAAAGTACCTATCCCTTGTGAGGATCAGTGCTTTGCAGATTTAAAATGCTGTATTTGAGCCAGTGACCTCCAAGCTAAGGAAATACAAATGAAAGTCATGCATGTAGCAAAAAAGGAACCAATCCCTCCCCACTTCCAGGGTCCTGTCCCTCCAGGTTATAGAATCAGAGGGCTTAGAGCTGAAAGAGACCTCTTAGATCATCTTTAGTCCATCTCCCTCATTTAAGAGATTAGAAATCTGAGAGTCAGATAGAGGAAATTATTTGTCTATTGTCTCAGAGCTAGTAAGGGCTGGGAGTAGGATCTGAACCCAGTATCCTGACTCAAAGTTCAGAGCCCTTCCCCCTCTGCCAATATCCAATATCTTCATGGAGCTCTACCTCATCCTGCCTTGTAAACTCAGAAAATTAAATTGGCCAGCCATACTTAACATTGATCTTACTTACCCACATTTCCAATGACTCCTCTCTCAATATCCTCATCATCTCCAAATCATTTTGAATTGCAATCTAAGGAGCTCTGTGGAGAAGCAATGTGTTCAAGTACTTGTTTTGCTGCTAATTTACTATAATTTATTAAAAATACCTGCTATATTCTAAGTAACAGGTAGTGAGATAGAAAGGCAAAACAATATGGACCTTTCCCTCCATGACTTGTATTCACTTTTTTTTTGAGGGGGTGGGAATATGCATCTATAAGTAAGTACAAAACATTTATACATACATTGTAACTTTAAGGATGTAGGATACAATTATCATGTGAAGAGCTGTTTGTTAGCATCAGAATAGGGATTAGAGATAGCACAGTGTACATGGAGTGAAGAATAAGGGAAACTAGAGAGAGGAGAGTGAGATGCATTGGTATGAAGGAACAGGGAGTCACAGGCAGGGAAGGGGGCTTTGACCAAGCAGTCTATAACTTGGAGTCACAGAGATTCTGAGTGGAGCCAATGGACAGTTGATTATATCTCTTGGAAAGCAGCGAAGGTAATGCTGATTTGATTATCAGAAGGAGTTGGTCAGTAAGATCACCCTATGCATTTTAACCATCATTGTTATGGCTGGTATGGATCGCAGCAAAGTCAATCTGATTAATCAAGGTGAACTTTTCCATTAGTGTAACCCTAAGTACCCAATAGATTGGCTGCGGGCAACTTAATGGCCACATATAGATATGACTTTGAAGCTAGGGTGACTGATACATGACTCTAAATGACATTGAATTTCCCCCAGCCCCCGGTACACACACACACACACACACACACACACACACACACACACACACTCATAAGTGCTTTTTGCCTCTTGTTAAGTACTCTCATATACAGACTCTAGATCTCTTGGCTTCTTAGTAATTGGTACTATGTTTTTCCTATCTATATACATGTATACATACACGCACACACACACATATATACACATAAACATGTGCATATATGTGTGTATATATACACACACATTGAAGATCAGTAATGTTCAAACTATATGACTATATTTATTCAACAAAAATTTATTAAATGTCTACAAGGCATCAGGCATTGTGTTAGGTGTTCAATGAAATTATCACTAGCACTTATGGCTTAGAACCTCTCTAGCTAATCAAACAGGCAGAGGATACCTTCTTCTCCCTTCTTGTCCCTATACATCCCAATTCAATTCAATTAAAGTATGTCAAAGACAGGGAGAAAGATGTCCAATAGTTGCTTTATTCTTTGTCATAGGAAAGAACTGAAATAGAAGGTGCTCTCTATGGCTGAATGACTTGTAGTATATGAACATAAATATAATGGAATATTATCATACACCAAGAAATGACCAATATAACAAATTCAGAGAAACATGAAAAGATTTCTATGAATTGATGCAAAGTGTTATGAATAGAACCAAGAGAAAAACAATTACATCATGACTTTGATAATTACACTGAGGACAATGACTGAAAGATTTCAGAATGTTAGTCCAAGTAGCAACCAATAGTGGTTTCAGAAGCCTTGAAGATTAAAAAAAAAACAACTTTACATTTTACTGGAAAGGGGATGGTCTAGAAGTACAGAGGGAGACATGCATTCTCAGACGTGGCCAATGGAGTACTTTGTATTATTTGGTTCAATTTATTTGTTGCAAGGGTGAGCTTCTATTTGGTGGGGGAGAGTGGGTAAATTAATAGTGATAAATACACCCCAAAGTATCATTAAAATATTGTTTTAAATACATAGAAGCAAAATGAAGGGTAGAAAGGGATACAAATAGAGTCAAATCAAGTAAATATACATTTATTAAGCATCTACTCTGTTGCAGATATTGTGATAAATTTTGGGAATAAAAAGGAAGGGAAAAAAAGTACATGATTTCAAGATCAAATAATGAGTATGGGAACATACAAACCTCTATATACAAACAAGATACATTGGAGATAATCTTAGAGGACAATTTTATTGGTATATTATTAAATACATGTGTACACATGTACTTAACTATCTTTAAATAACTAGTAGCAGTTGAGTTTCTTTTACAATTTTCTTGTTCTCTGTTGCATTTAATATTTACATTGATGACTGTTGAACTCACAATAAAAAGGGTATCACATACACTGTCAAATACGATGTATTGTTTATTTTTGCTGACTACATTTTTCTCCCTTTATTTTTAGATCTTTGTTACAAGGGATAACATACTGGGTAAGAGAGTCAAAGAGAGATACATTTGGAAGTGAGTGAATTATAAAAAATAAGGAATCAGCAAAAATAAATTTTCAAAAAGTAAAAAGTGATATGTTCTTTGAAAAACCTCAAAATTTGTAACCTAATGACAACGAATGGTGCTCAAAGAAAACAGCAACGATGGCATTGTTAGGAAGTATTGGGGTGGTGAGGTGGTGCAGTGAATAGAGCACTGGCCCTGGAGTCAGAAGGACTTGAGTTCAAATCCAGCCTCAGATACTTAACACTTATAAGCCATGTGACCTTGGGCAAGCCACTTAACCCCAATTGCCCTGCCTTCCCCCCTCCAAAAAGCAAAAAAATATAAAAAAGTATTATGATTTTGGAGGAGAAATAGGAATAATTGCAATCCTCAGTTGATGATTCTATAGAGTCTCATTTTTGAGTAGGTCAGCCATCTTTTCCCCTTAGACTAGCATTCCCTCTCTATCTTCCTTAGTTTTCATTGACAATCAAAAAGAGCATGAGATGGCAGGGAATGGAGTGAGTGCCTCCTGGAAAGCCAAGTATTCTACTGTTCCTTGTTGCTACATATATACCTCTGAACCTTTAGCTTTCACACTGAGCCCATAGCATAAGCAAGGAAACAAAATAAAACTAAGCAAAACTGCCCCTGCCTTAGATTTAAAGTCCCTAAGCTACCTAAGCACCCTATTACCATTGACTTGTCCCACTCAATGGTAATCATTGACCTTCTAAGGCTTGGGAACTGGCCTTCTGATCTTGAGTCATGGCACCCGCCTTTGCTTGCCTACCATCCCAGACATTCCTGAACCTAAACTCAGCTTCCCTTCCTGAGTCTTTGGGCATCTGCTTTCTTCTCCTCTATTTCTGTTCTGCTTCCTCTGGTCTTAGTCAATGGAATCATGTTATCTTCTAGACCCTGTGTGTTTAAGGAAACTTCTAGTCCCAGCTTGCCTACTCCCACTTCTGCGCAGATTCCCAAAGTGGCATTTGGTAGAACAATAGAATCCTAAAATATAAAAGTTAAGAGACCCTACCTATCCTCTAGTCCAACCCTCTCTCCTCCATGGTGATCCAAGTGGTGACATCTCTGAGTTCATACAACCTCTTCATCACCTCCAGCCTATTTCACTTTGGGACTTTAATTATTAGGAAACATGTTGATTTTAAATCTACCTCATTACCACTTTCTTTATTAGCCCTTATACTGTCCCACCGTGGCCACATACTGAGTCTAATATCTCTTCCTCATAACAGGCTTCCAAATGCTCAAAGAAAACCATCATGTCTCTCCTCTAATATTCTGTTGTCCATGCTAAATATACTCTGATAAATCCCTCAATAGCATAGTCTTGAGTCCTCTCATTCTACTGGTCATCCTTATCTGGACATTCTTTAGCATATCAATAAGGCATATGACTGTAATTACAATTTCATGAATATAGGGAAATTTCTGATTAAAAAAAAAAACTCCAGCTACCAATGCAGATTAGCATCTTCTCACCAATTTATATTCCTGCAGATTTGCTTAGGGCACTCAATGATTAAGTCAGGCAAGCAGGCAATAAATATTTATTAGGGACCATTAAGTGTCAGGCACAATACTAAGAGTTAGGGATACAAAAAAAAGGCAAAAGACACTCCCTGCCCTGAAGGAGCTCATGGGTTTAATGTTTAATGGGAAAGACCACATATAAACATCAATGTGCAAACACACTACATACAGAATAAATTAGAAATAATCAACAGAGGGGAGACATGAAAATTAAGAGAGATTAGGAAACGTTTCCTGTAGAAGGTGAGATTTTAGGAGGAATTTAAAGGAAGTCAGGGAAATCAGGAGATGGGAAGGAGGTGGGAGGGCATTCTGACTTGGGGAATGGTCAGAGAAAATACCTGGGGTTGAGAAATAGTCTTGTTTGAGTAACTGCAAGGAGGTCAGTGATACTGGGTGAAAGAGAACGTGAGGGAAGGTCAGTATAAGGTATAAGAAGATTGGATAAGTGTGATATGAAGGTCAGGTTACAAAAAGCTTTGAATGCCAAACAGAGGACTTTATATTTGATCCTGGAAGTGATAGGGAGCCACTGGAATTTATTGTGTTAGAGGGATAACATGGTCAGACTTAGACTTTAGGAAAATCATTTTGGGGGCTTCATAGAAGATAGACTGGATTGGGGAAAGACTGGTGGTAGGTAGACCAACCAACAGGTTGTTGCAAGAGTCCAAGTGTGAGTTGATGAGGGCCTGGAGGAGATAAGGGGGCATAGCCTGGCTTGCCTGTCTTCCTACAAATTCCCAGTAACATCCCATCTCCCACAGGAAAATTCTCGTAATTCTTGTGTCTTCTCTCTGTTAATTATTTCCAAGAGATGTTGCAAAGGCAAAATTCATATACCTTGGCAACAGAAAGGATAGGGGTGAAAGATAGTAAGTGGTTGAAAAAGACATGTAGGTTATGGGCCTAGGGGGCTGCGAGGATGATGGTACTTTGACATTAATAGGAAAGTTGGGAAGTGGGGAGGTTTTGAGGGGGAAATAGAATTAGTTCAGTTTTGGACATGTTGAGTTTAAGATATCTATAAGACAGCCAGTTTAAGGGGCTCAGAAGGATCCCAGTTCAAGATGTCTGATTGGCAGTTAGAGATGAGGTTAGCAGAGAGGTTAGGGGACATGAGCCTATTTGAGAATCATCAGCATACAGGTGATAATGGAAGCCATTAAAGATAATGAGATCATTAAGAGAAAAGAGTATAGCTGGAAAACAAAAGAGGGCTCAGGACAGATCCTGGAGGAACTTTTCTCCTAGGATCCGATGTCTAGTATGTTGTTAGATGTGTGATTTCAACTCCAGTATTTTTGACTCTGAGATCAGTCTTCTATTTACTATATCATCAATGTCCTTATTAAAATGTGGTGCTTAAAACTGATTACAATATGTGCCTGATCCTGGCTAAGAAAAACATTATACCTCTGCTACTCTGGTTACTGTCTCTTCATCCTGGGCAGTTCCAGCCATCTGGGGACTTGGATGATTTTCATAAAACAAACAAACAACCCAAACCCATTAGAAGGCCTGTGATGCTTAGAGTAATAGGTCTTTATGGCAGGGCTTTTCAATTCACCCAAGGTCTTTAAGGTAAAACATGAATTATCTAGAGACAGGAGTGTGGGGAAACAGAAGTAAGAAGAGAGAATTTCATGACAAAATATTCCAATAAGTTTCAGTTGTTGAGGGGAACAAGGGAGAAAAAGGAAAAAAAATAGAATCTGATCTCAGTTGTCATTGGAGGAAAGACACAACTAGTTTTAAGGGGCAGCTAAAGTGGTGCCAGATATGGAGTACTGGGATTGGAATCAGAAAGAGTATTGATGAGTTCAAATCCAGCTTCAGACACTTACTAGCTATGTGTTCCTGGGCAGGTCACTTAACCCTGTTTGCCTCAGATCCTCATCTGTAAAATGAGCTGGACAAGGGAAAGGCAAACCACTCTAATAAAACCCCAAATGGGGACAGGAAGAGTCAGACACAACTGAAGAATGACTTAGTGACAACAACAGTCTTCAGTCATTGGAAGGAAGTCTGTTGGTACTTGAGTTAGATGGTGTTTAATCCATGGTGGGAAAAGGAAAGGAACTCACAGCAATGGTCCTGCAAGAGGCCAGTCTGAGACTTGGCACATCTAGGTTATGCCAGACGCTATGGGCAGAATACTTGGTTCTTTCTTGGAAGCCCAGTGGCACCAGCGAGGGCTATGGGCTTAATAAAGTGGGGGAGATACTTAGGTATCATGTCAATTACTTCTGATATTACAGGCTGGATGACTTTATCCTGTGGGGCCTCCACTCTACAAACATAGGGCATGGAAGTTTGTGGTATGGACACTTCCAAGCAGTGGAGATTTTCTAACAAAGGTAGTGATGATGATTATTGTGTTAGTCAGGAGAGAGCATGTCCAGAGTAGTGATAGTCTGATACAAGTTAGACTAGGCTAAAAAAAGCAAGTAAAAGAGGTTTATGTTACTATCACGGCCTCCCTTAATACAGTCTGAACTCACTGTGTCACAAAGTTGACTCAGGTTGAGTAACAAGAATAATAATACTAATGTAGTGCCTCCTATATTCCAGGTGCCTTTAATTCTCATGACAGTCCTGGGAAGTAGGTACTATCATTCCCCCATTTTACAGTTGAACTGAGGCAAACCAAAGGTAGTGACATCCTCAAGGTCACAGAGCTAGTAAGTGCCTGATGTTGGATTTGAACTCAGACCTTTCTGACTTAGAGACTCACTACAGTATCCACTGTGCTAGCTAGCTGGCAGTATAGGTCTCTGGAAGTTCTCTCTCTGCAACTTTGATGATGCCTTTTATAGGGAGGCTTTAGTGTCCAGGGAGGTTTCCTGTCACTAGGACTGCTAGTCTTAGTGCAGTTTTAATAGCTTAAGTATTATAAATAAAATATAATGGCTTAAATTTTTTAAGATATTAAGATTTAAAACTGCATTAAAACTTTTGGGATATGGTATACCCAGTTTATAATTTAAAAAGGGAATATAGTACCACACAGATGTCTATAATACCAATGAACATAGGATAAGTATCAGCATAGTGTTATCAAGGGGGGAAAGTTGTTACTGACTGGGGATGGGAAGATCAGGACATGTTTCCTGGAGGAAGTTACATATTAAGTCAGCTTTTCAGGGCGAGTTCCATTATTGGCAGGGAGGGCATTCCAAAGAAAGGGAATCATTTGAGCCAAAGGCCTGAGGTAAGAAAGTTTCCAAGTTTGTGCCCCTGGGACCATGTTTAGGAATGGTGACCTCCCCATTCACCCTTGAGGCAAGTGGGTTTTTCCCAAAGCTCCTGAAATTCACCAGGCAAAGAAAATTCCAAGCATGTTGCACCAATTGAGTAAATGGTCTTCCGTAACTTATGTTCCCTCCACATCTTCAAAGCTGGCAGTATCATTAATGAGAATTGGGGCCCATTTTAGCAAAGCAAGAAGGAGGAGAAGAAAAAGTAAACAAACAATAAGAAAAAAATCCCATTAAGCTTAGAATAGACCTATAGAAACTGACAGGAAGACCACATTATCTAAACTGCTGTTTTATAGCTGTATTATGGACTCAATTAAGAAAAGGTTTAATGTAAAAAATGTCTAAAATAAGGCAGCTGGAGGGGGTGGGACTTGGGCATCTTTTCTCCCCCCATTAGATATTTTCCTTGATTCTAGGCCTGAAAGTGCTGCAGTCAGCAACAGCTTCATTCCACGTTATAATTAGGGTTATGCATTAAGCCAGACCTCTGCATATGTCTAACCCAGAGAAGTCCAATCCCTAAATGGAAAGCAGACTTGTGGCTGGATCAGTTGGCACCAGACACCATGCCAATATGGAGAAATGGTATGAATTTAAAATGAAAATTAAATACAATCATTACAGTTAAAGGGATGTCATACTGGCCAGATATTTATTTGAAGAAAAGAGAGAGTGACAGAGAGAGACAGAGGCAGAGCGACAGAGACAGAGGACAGAGACAGAGAGAAACATAGAGAGACAGAGAGACCATCTTTTGCCTCTTTTTGTATCTCCAATGCTTACCATAGTGCCTGGCATATAGTAGGAAAGTAGGAACTTAATAAATGTTTATTGACTGATTGACTGACCAACTGACAGAGACTTCACTGAACTTTTCTTTAAAAAAAAAAACAGCAAAAACTTGAGTTTGAATCCTGACTGTCATTTAAAAGATATGGGAAATTAGACAAGACACCAAATTCACATTCCCCCACTATAGACAGGGGAGAGAAATATCATTATTGTCTACTTCATATAGTTATGGAGAAATAAAGCGTTTTGGAAATCTTAAAGTCATAAAGCTAATGAAAACAACAACAAAACAAACACATCTAGGTATGGAAAATGGTTTGCAGACTCCCAGTATGTAAACTCCTTCCACCAATTTGCAACTTTTATTCTTAGAAGACTGCATGGGATAGTAAGTAGTTAAGTGACTTGCTTAGAATCACTTGCTGGTGTATCTAAACAGGATATGAAACTCCATTTTCCTGGCTCTTTAATTGGTGGACTCCTATGACACACTGCCTTTGGAGCTATTACAGGAAGGATTATCATTAGCATTCATCCCTGTCATAGAAGTCAGAATCATAGCCATAGTCATCACGGTAGATTTCACAGCAGTAGTGATTCCATTGGCTGCCATATTAGTTAGTCATAGCCTCAGTAGTAATCATGATAGTAGTCCTCTTTGCAGAATTATTATAATAGAAAGACCCATTTTTGCAGAACTCTTCCCTGTAGAATCACTCATCACAATGGTAGTAGATGTCAGTAACTATAGCAATCAATCAAGCAAGCAATATTTTTCAAATGCCTACTATATGCCTGCTGGGGCAGTTAGGTGGTACGGTGGATAGAGTGATGGGACTAAAGTCAGGAAGATTTGTCTTCCTGAGTTCAAGTATGGTCTCAGAATCTTACTAGCTGTGTGAACCTGGTCAAGTCACTTAACTCAGTTTACTCATCTGTAAAATGAGCTGGGAAACCACTCCAATACCACTCCAATATCTTTGCCAGGATAACCCCAAATGGGATCATAAAGAGTTGGATGAGATGGAATAACAACAATAGATTATATAGCAATCAATTAATCAATCAACAAATATTTATTGTTGATGTTTGTCTTTTGTTTTTTAAGAGGACTATTGATATAAGAAGGTTATGTCTTTCCTTTGCTTGTGAATTAGATTAAAGTGAAGTACAGTTGCACAAAGTTATCAGCCTCACTCTTTCTTCCAGAGTCATCAAAATCCAATGACAAAATACAATCAAAATCTTGACAAAAGTCAAGAGGACCAATGATAGCCCAGATTGCATTGGATAGATAACCTTGTCACCTTTGATCTCTGACCAAGGTCTAAGCACTCTACAATGCTCTTCATGGTCATTGGAACAAATTGTTCTCATCCATCCATTCTGCCAAGTCATTACATGTTTAGGATAGACATTCCCCCTAACTCGCCAAAACGTTTGAGGCCTGTGGGTTAACCTTAACCTACTTTAGTCCATCTGCTGAGATATTTTACCAAGGTGTGGCTGCTGTGTATGCTACAACTTCTTGGAGTCACAAGTGAGAGTTGGGTGACAGGTGGACACCAAAGGTAGAGAGCAGCCCTGAATAGGGCTTGGCAAATCTTCACACCAGAGGTACAAGTTCATCATTGAATACCTACATACCCAAAATATTTATTAAATGTCTGTAAAACCATTCTTATTTGCAGTGAACTTCATACAAAATACATGCAGCATTAATAAAAGGCCAATAAATCTAAATATATACAAAGTAGTTCCATACACTATAGTTTGACTGGGATGGGACTAGGAGTTCAGTGGTGGGAGCTGTCAGCAAAGGCTTCATTCACAAGCTGGTGCTTAAGATGCATGTTAAGGGAAGAAAGCAATTCTATGAGATGGAAGTAAGGCAGGAATGCTTCCCAGGCATGAGAGATGAATGCTACAAAGTTTTGCAGCTAGGAGAAAGAGAGTTCTGTGAGTAACAGATATAGGGACAGTTTGCCTGCATGTCAGAGTGCAAAGTCATCATAATATTAGTCATAGTGATGGTATTAATAGAGCTTGTCTTGAATCAGTTTTCCATTCCAGATTACTCTAAATTGAAAAGTGATACTAAATTGATGAACAGTGATGCTGAAGGATACTAAAGAATTTAGTATCACTTTAGAAAATAAATTAAGCCTCATGATCTTTAGAAGGAAAGTCCATTAGCACACTTTGTCCATTAAAAATAATGATTTCTGCAGGGGGAGTTATGGAGAAGTAGAACAAGCCACAGATTTGGAGTCTGAAGAACTGGTTTTGAGTTCTGAATCTGTCATTAATAGCCCTATGACCTTGGGCAGATCATATTCCCTCTATGACAGAATGGGTCTCAGTTTCCAGATTTATCAATGAAGTCAAGACGTAACCTATCTCATAGGGTTGTTGGTAAAACCAAGGAACATCATTTTTATGAAGGGAATTATTATTCACAGAGCATCATTATATAACTACCTACATTTTTTTTTCAGACTGGAAACATTTAGATATCTTAGTGGGCAGTATCCCATCTTGGACTAAAAATGCATCAGTTCAGTCTGCATAGACAGTCGTTTGGTTCAATGAAAGATGAATTCAGCTGTCTAGGCTGGAACAAGAAAGAGATGGCAACCTTGTTGTGAAAAGTGCACTCTAAGAGCTGGTCAAGCCAATCATTGATCTCTTGACAATTTGGAAGATCTAAATTGTTATCTGTTTGTTTTTCTTAGAGGGGGGTGTTAAGAGTTTAAACTTCTGATTGTCCTGGCTTGAGTGTAAGACTCCTCTAATGGAATTAGGCAGGCTTAAGGGAAATCTTGAAATTTGGGAGGATATCACCCTGAATTAAGGTCACCATAGAATTGTTATTCAGTCACCTCAGTCCTGTCTGACACTTCATTACCCCATTTGGGATTTTCTTGGCAAAGATACTAGAGTGGTTTGCATTTCCTTCTCCAGCTCTTTTTACAGATGAAGAAACTGAGGCAAACAAGGTTAAGTGAGTTGCTCAGTGTCACACAGCTAGTAAGTATCGGAGGTCAGATTTGAACTGAGGACTTCCTGACTCCAGGTCTGGTACTCTAGCTTCCCTCACCCTTGGGTACACAGATAGTAAAACCAGTGTGACATTTTCTGCTATTCCCTGTCCCACTGTATGATTACACCACCTGCCAAGAATAGTCTAAGAATCTCTCCTGACTCTTAGAAAGGTATCGGAGTGGTCTAATGAGGGATATGGAAATGGTTCATCTCTGTGCTCCCTTCTTGGTCATTTTCCTCTTAGTCTCAGCTTTTGTTGTTGGCGTGGATCATTGATGTGTCCTTATTTGCCTTGCTCCATAAACCCTCAGTGATTTCTCCCTCCCCTCGTGTGAGCCCTGGAGAGTAGGCCATAGTTCTAGGTTTGGGATGAAGGAGGCACCATATTTTAGTGGAAAAGCAACAAACCTGGAGTCAAGGTGAGGTTTCACATCTTGAATTTGGTGTGTCCCACGTTTGTGAGTTGAGCAAATCACTAAGTTTCTCCGAGTCATATGTATGAGAGTAATTATAGTTATGTGACATGCCTCACAGAGTTACTGCTAGACAAGCATTTGCTTTACTAGGCTATAACCTCCTGAGTTCAAGGATTGCATCTTATATACTATAATGTTCCACTGCCCCTGTATACAGCAGACACAGAGCCAATGTTTGTTGAATTTAGGACTGTAGGATCATAGATTTAGAACTGGAACTGACTTCAGAGGCCATGTAGAGACAAGCATGAGCAGCTTCCCAGAAGAATGCTACTGTGAACAGCTTTTAAGATTCTAATTACATAATATAGTGAATACTCTATTTATTTAATAACTAATCAGAGCAAAACATTCATAGAAAATCAAGGTACAGCATTCACAATGTTACTACTTATCACAGAAAATCAAAATACAGCAGTCACAAAAGCTTATCACTAAAATGGCCACATAGTTTTCACTAAAGTGGTCACAAAGTTTTGAACAAGGTGCATTCATTTAGTCAATCAATCATTCAATCAACTCAATCATTCTTATGGAGGTTTGCCTCCTTAAGGGACACAAAATACAATAGTCAAAGTTCTCCACTCATGGGGCATGCTAAGTTAACTCAATAAGTCACTTATTCAGTCATCATTCACTATTAAATCATCAGAAAATGCACAAGCCCTCCACCCCTAGGTCACTAGGAAATTATAATTTCTCAGTTAGTACACAGTATCCAAGTAAAGTCTCCTTTTATCTTGACTCAAGGTGGTCTCTCAGATTCCCTGGATCCCCTTCCATGGTCCCAGATCCTACCTGGATTCACCAAACTGTCACCTGGGTTCAAAGGCAGACATCTCCCAGGTCCTTGTACAGCTCTCTGTGTACTTCCTGTTCCACACTGAAGCTCACAGCATCCAGTTCACCTTAAATCCTTCTCAGTCTCTGCTCCTGGGAAGTCAAGGCTCAACAAAGCCACAAACAAGTTTATTCAAAGAACCAGCATCACAGTCATGCTTCCTCAGGCTTTGGCAGCTCTGGCTGGCTCTTGGAAATCCTCAGCAGCTCTGGTTGGTCCTCAGCTCTGACTGGCCCTCAGAAATCCTCAGCAGCTCCAGCTGGCCCTCAGACTCAACAGAAGTTTCAGCTGGTTCCCAGAATCAAAATCACTTCATCCAGATTCTCCAAATAAATATCATTCTCTCTAGCCTGGGCCTCTCTTCCTCAGCCTCCAGATAATAGTTCTCAAAAAGATCTGTCTGACCCAACAGGGACTTTTCCTTATATACACACATGGCATTAGCTCCTTCCTGTCTGCAATGGGGGTTCATACCTTCTGTTTCTTAATTACTAAGTGCTATGTACCTGTTAGCTTTGTCAATGCAAAGGGATCAAATTACATTACTTTTACAGGCCATAAAATCCAACTCCCTCTCTTTATGGATTAGGAAACTGAGTTTGAGAAAAGTTAAGTGATTTACTCAGGGCCATACAACTAATTAAATATTTTTGACAAGATTTGAACTCAGGATGAAGCTCACTAGTCTGTATACTTTGCCATGGGATAGTATAAGGGTTCTTAACCTTTTTGTGTCACAAACCCTTTTGGTGGT
>NW_027185771.1:35727102-35746697 GCF_028583685.1 Petaurus breviceps papuanus
TCTTGCCCACTATCTCTCTGACTGCAGCCTGTACAGTTAGATGATAAGTTTTGAAGAAGCAATTATGATTTTATGGCCCCACTGTGTTGACGATTAATGCTGAGAGCCTGAGGAAGATGCCGTCTCTCATTTGCCACCACGCACTGTAATCATGCATACCTCTCCAGGTACTATCATTTAGGACTTCAAAAAGCCCCATTTTGAACGAGGACTGCTGCACTTGTAAAACATTACAGATGTGTTATCATATAAATGAGATCGCTTTGACATGAGAGCACTCTCATAAATCCTCCACTTAGATTTGGAGACAAGATATGTCAAAAGCAAATCCACACTGCCACTTAATCTTCTCCATAAATGGTTGATTTTTTTTTCTGAGCCCTACAATAAGACATGTCAGGAGGCTTTGATAGTTTTGAGATTGATATATGTTTTTCCTTCAGGTCATCTCGAGAATATTCATTTCATTAAATTAACTCTGCTCGTTGTGAGGTTTAAATGTGTTACCAAACATAACTGTTGTCACCAAATTGGGAACTTGAGGAGATGATATTAAGAAAGAAAACCAATTTCTCCTCCATTTCTGAGAAAGGTTGAAAATGCAGGCCTGCCTGGGGAAGATTTTATGATTCCAAGCTGGCCTTTCCCCCAGAGTCTAGGCTGACTGGCCCATCGACTACATTTATTTGAAGACACTTGTCTAGTGACTGATTACTTTGGTTATCTGTCCATAATAGTTCTGTAATAGCCCTGTCTGAGGAAGATTTTTATTCTATGAGTTAGCCTTGAAACCTATACTGTCAACTAAAGTATCTAGGCTGACTGGACCATCAGCTGAATTTCCTGGAAGACCTTTGACAGGTATCTGATTACATTGGTCGCTTGCCTATGGTTTCTCTCTGGTGGTCATGGATTTCCACACTCATTGGAAAGCATGCCAACCACTGGAAGGACATCCAAGAGGGAGCTTTCTATGCCAGCAAAAAAAGGAAGAAAAACATAATGTTCAGACCAAATGAGGTGAGAGCCTAAGATTCTCAATGAATCTTTTTTTGTATGTCACAGAACCCTGATGACTATTCAATCTGATGAAACCTATGGATCCTTTCTAAGAAAAGTGTTTTCAGATGCATAAAATTGTCAGTTATACTGAAATATAATTATCAGAATATATTTCTTAAAGTTAATATACAGCAGGTTAAGAGCCCCTGAGATCTTTACTCTGTACTCTGCCATGATCAGGCCACATCTGAAGCATTCTGGTCAGTTCTAGAAATTATGTTTTGAGAAGGACATTGAAAAGAGGAAACAGGGAGAGGACAAGATGAGATTTATGTAAGGACCTGTTGAAATAACTGGAATTGTTTAGCCTGAGAAGGACAAGACCAGAGAAGGGTAAGGAATAAGGTTCATGATTGCTGCCTAAAAACATTTAGGAATTATCGCGAAGAAGACAGACAAGACTTTTTTTGTTTTGTTTCAATAGATGGAACTACAAGCAATGGGCAGACGTTTCGGAGAGGCAGATTTTGACTTACCTTAGGGGAAATCTTCCTAATAATTAATAGTTGGTTGTTGTTGCTGTTTGTCCTTCACTTTCAAAGAGACCAATGACAACGTGTGGTAATGACATGTCTTGTGAGTTAACTGAATTTAAGTGAGTCAAAGTTGCACAAAGTCATCAGCTTCACTCTTTAAGCGTCATTAAAGTCCAGTGGTGTGTCAAAAGTGAAGAAAACCAGCAACGGATGGTCTGGGAGTCATTGCATGGCTTTGTGTTCTTCAATGTCTGATTAAATTCTAAGTTCTCCACAGAGCAGGCACTTTCATGGCCATTGGAATGAATTGTTCTCATCCACCCATTCTTCCAAAGGAAGTCTTCACATGCATAGGGTATATATCCCTCTAACTCACTGATGGGTTTAAAACTCATTAAATACCTTCAACATGATTTAAAAAACAACCTAATTAGTCTACCCAAATAGAATGGGCGACCATGAAGAGCAGTGGGCTCTCTGCTGCTGGCTAACTCTCACTGGAGATACAGGAGCAATATGGTTTAATGTATCAGACTTGAATTTTGAAAGACATGGGTTCATGTCTTGCTTGTGTATGACCATGGACATATGGGAAAATAGATCTTGATCTCAAAGGGAACTTGGAAATCATCTATTCATTTTACAAACAAGGAGTCTCTGAGCCTCAGTTTTCTCATCTATAAAAAGAGATGTTTGTGGTCATACTACCTACTTCACAGGTTTGTGGGATGTGCCAATGGGAGAATACTAGTAAAATACTCCACAGATTTTAAAATGCATTCTAAACACCTTTTATTTTTATTGTGAAGGCAAAATTAGTCAATGAATTGGGGGCAGAGCACTGGCTCTGTTGAAGAGATCCTTTCTAAGATGTAGGAGCTCTAGATTTTATTCTTTCTCTGAGATTCTGGGATTCTGACCTCTGTTTGGAGCCCCAAGCAGCAAAGGTGTGAACAAGATATTTTGTACTCAAAGAATTCTTGGAGCCTTTGCCCCACTCACCTCCCTTACTTGGTCCCATGTGTTGCCACTGGCCATGCCACCCTAATTTTTGGATGATTGTCTGTCTGTCTGTCTGTCTATCTATCTATCTATCTATCTATCTATCTATCTATCTATCTATCTATCTATCTACCTATCTATCTATCTGTCTGTCTATCTATCTGTCTGTCTGTTTAGATTAGGTTCCAGGTTGTAAAAATCAGCTACTCATGAACAGATCCAACTACTGATTGACCTAGGAGCATTGACCTGCCTTGTTTCCAACCTGAGCTGGATCATGCTTCTTTAGGTTGCTTAGTTCAACCTATCTATCCTACCCTCAGTTCACTTACCTCAATACCCTCATGTTGGTGATAGAGTTAGTGTGTGTACATGGTCAGTTTATTCCACTAGAACTCAGAACTTTTGAATGAAATCTATCCACCAACTTCAGTTTCTCTGGTAAGAAAAATTACAGGTATCTATTATGTTCCAACAAATAGTTTCCACATGTGTTCAGCAACTCAGCAAATGCTCCCATCCCTCTGGGTCTATTTTCCAATTTCATTTAGCATTAATAACATAGGTCCCAAGAAGATGATTACTATCACTCTTTTTGGTGTTTTAAGAGTAACCCTGTGGGGCAGCTAGGTGGCGCAGTGAATAGAGCACTTGCCCTGGAATCAGGAGGACCTGAGTTCAAATCTAGCCTCAGACACTTGACATACCGTGTTTCCCCGATAATAAGACACTGTTTTATTATTTTTTTTTGGACAAAAAAAAACCAGAGGGCTTATTTTCAGGGGAGGGCTTATTTTAATGAACATTGACAGCAATTTTAATAAACAGGTAAATGTGAACAAAAAAAAATGTACCTTTATTCAATAAGCAAATCACTGGGGAAGAACAGGATGACGCGCTCACTGCTGCAGCTCTGATTGGATGCAGCTCAGAGCGCGGCATGCGTTTCACCCGGGGGGGGGGCGGTGCATACAGAGGGTACCGTAATGTAGAGTGTAGCGCAGGGGATCACCTTCACTACAGTAGCAATCTCAATAGGGCTTATTTTCGGGGGAGAGCTTATTTTAGAGGAATCTTACACAGTAAGGGGAGGGCTTATTTTCGGGATAGGTCTTATTATCGGGGAAACACGGGTACTTTACTCGCTGTGTGACCTTGGGCAAGTCACTGAACCCCAATTGCCCTCCAAAAACAAAACAAAACAAGAGTAACCCTATCTCAGATTTCTAGTGTAATGGAGGTTTGAAAACTGATGGGCATCTAGAGATTTATAGTTCTGAGGGACAAGGATTCCTTTTCAGCCCTGAGTGATAGATGATTGAAATTTTTGAACTGCAAAGTTGACTGTGAGCTGTTCTTAAAGGAACATGCAAAGTCTGTGGAGATGGACTCAGAGGAAGGAGTGCAGATTCCAAGAGCTGAGCAGCAGCATTGATAGACTGTCCTGGAATTAACTAGCTGCACTGGAATGAATTGATGGCACAGAGGTAATGGTCAAAAAGAGAGAGTGAAAGGAGAAAGTGCTGCCATATTTTTACCTAAAAACTTCCTAAAAGCTAATTTTCTTAAACAATTTTCCAGAGTCAACTCCCACTACACCTTTGGGCAAATTTGTGACTGCCACCATTCAGCCCTAAATGTGGTATGAACATGGACCTCTGAAAACCTAATTTAAACTCTAGATCTCCAGATCATGCCAAGTTACCTGGTCACTCCCATCTTAAAATATCTGTTCATTTTAAATGCAGACAAAGAAAACCAAAAAGAAAAAGATCATGTGTTCATGGACACATGGGGGTCAGGTAAGGAAATGTAGCCAACTCTCCCTGTCATACCTGAAATTTTATTTTATCATTTCAGGGAAATGACTTCTGTGTCATTATGGCTCAAACCCAGCTCCCTCCAAGTTCCCATGTGATCACTTGGAGGCAGGCAGAATCTTTGCACCTGCTTGAAGGACTTGGAATTCCTTGAACAGTGTGCTTAAAATCAGACTCTTTAGCCAAAGCAATGAGCCCCTTAGAAAGAGCATTGTGTGGTATAGCATAATAAGACTGACAGGTCTGTGCTAAGGGTCCAAGTTCCTTAGCATTCATATTAGCATGAAAAAATTGCGGAGAAGTCATCATTTTTTTCTCCCTTTGTCGTACTGGATTCTCAGGTTTCCATGAGGTTTTCAAGAAGCTCCCTATCTTTGGACAGGATATAAAGAATGAAGGGTCATTGATTTGAAGCTGAAAAGAACCTCAGAGGCCACTGAATACAACCCTTTCATTGTATAGATGAAGAAATGGGGGTTCAGAAATGGTGGGTGACTTGCCCAGGGTCACAAGCTAGTAATTTTCTGAGACAGGTCTCAGTATCTCAAATCATCAAATAAAGCACCACCTTCATGATTTTTCAACAATATGCTCGAAAACTTCTCTCTTCACAATGGATATAGTCATTTGAGGTGAATATTTGTTTGGAATTCAAGAATGTCAAATCCCATCCCTGTACCAGCTGCCTTTATCATGTGGACCTGGTCTTGTTCTCTCACTGAGTCTCAATTTCCTCTCCTAAGAAATGAAGGGATGAGATCATTTAACATCTGAGGCCCCTTCCAGCTCTAGAGCTTGTGACTTAAGACTCATATATTCATTCAACAACCATTTATTTGATGTCTAATATGGGCAAGGTCCACCATTTGGGAAAATAAATGGATAAAAGAGACATGGTCCCTGACTTAAAGGAGATTGCAACCCAACAGTGGCAATATTGCACCTGTATAAGTAAGTTATGTGTGCACCAAACTTAGATTATAGAAGAGATAACTGAGGAAAGAACCAATTCCTCAAATGTACTTGATTTTTGTCTCTTCCACAAATTATTTTTGAAAACTTTAAGATACATATTCATACCTGTTGTTTTTATGTCACTTTCATTTTTTAATATATCCATACTCCCCCATTCAGAGAGTTTTCCTTAGTAACAAGGTTTGTTTTTTAAGGGGGGAAAAGGCAGTTCAGCAGAACCTTCCAGCCCCAGCACATTTGACTATTTCCAAAGTGCTCTCCTTAGGATGTTGGGATTGCACCCAAGAATCCTAAGATTTCTAAGGGAAGGAACCATTAGCCCCATTTATAAAAAAGAAACAAGGGTCAAAGAGAATTAATAACTCATTCTTGGACATATGATTATCAAGTGGAAATGCTGAGTCTTGAGTCCAGATTAGTGTGTACCTGTCACATATCCCCTTCCTTCCACCATAATGGAGACATAACTCATAATCTTGAATAAAGAAAACTGTGCTAATTCTTTAATGACTATTGTCAATATCTTCCCAAGATTTATCTTTTCCCTTATATTTAGATAGTATTTCATGTGTCTCTTGGGGATTTCACATGTATTTCCTCTTTGAATACCTTAATTCCCTTCCCTGGGATTGTCAAGTCACAGATCAGTTGCATTCCCAGAGCCATATCTGAGGGACCAGAAGAGGTCAACGAACATGGTCTCATTACATAATGTATAAGCCAGGCAAATGTTCCTGAGATACCAGCTCCTGAATACATCTATTCAAAGAATCTTATGTAAATCACTTAATATCTCTGAGCCTCAGTTTCCTTGGCTATAAAATAAAGGAGTTGCTCTAGACATATGATTTTATGATTCCTGAAGCCAGTTATGCCCTAAATGAACCTTCTAGGTAAGGAGTGAAAAGAAAAGTGAGTCATCTGGGTTCTTTCCTCAGTTAAAAACTGATCCATGGGCATAAACATTAAAAACATCCAGATAACCAGTTATAGAGATCAGAGATTTAGAATCCATTTAGTCTGAATTATACATTTCTAGATGATGAAACTGGGATATGGTGAAATAAAAAAAATTCACCTGCAGTCATAGTTTGTAAGCAGTAAAGTCAAGATTAGAACCAGGTCCATTCACTATGAATCTTGGGTTCCTTCCTCTATGCCATGCTGCCTCAGGGATCCAGAGAGAGGGATGGAGGAGGAAGGTTGGTGAATGGAATTATGGGAATAATTTGTCTTCTGATAATGTTCTTCATTAGGAAACCCACACTCAAGAAATTTGGGATTCCATCCATTGATTAATGGGCACGGGTACTAAAAATCTAATTCCTTTTGAAAATAATTTTCCTATAGCACTTTTAGGTATACAGAATAATTTCCTCTGAGCAACCCTGTAAGGTTGTTGGCTCCAATATAATTATCCCCATTTTACAGATTTGAAGTTCAGGATTATGAATTGAATTGCTTGGAATCAGAGGAAGTTCCTGGTCTTCTGATACCAAATTCAACATTCTTTCCACTGACCAGGAAGGTAATGATGCTGAATAGCCCCCCAGGACTAGAAAGGGGAAATCTTAATCTCAATTAGTAATTTAGTATTAATAAAAGAGAGAAATGATCATTTCATATGTAATACCCAAGTTGTCCATGTTTTTAAAATATCACATCCAAACTGAACTCCAGCTTCCTGAAGTAGAGACACATTTATAACTGAAGGAGGTTTATTCTAAAAGCAGAGTTTTCCTTTCACTGCCTTCACTCCAATATCATTAAAGCTTCCTTATCACCTATAGGTCTCCCAATCTGGCTATTTTATGAAGAAGGGAAAATTCAACCTTTTTTGGCTATCTGAAGGCTCTTTCCCAAAAAGCTTCTTCCCATGCCTCCATAATTACAAAAGATTTATTGAAAGGCATAACAGAGAGAACATTGGGTGACTATCTACTGGAGTATTTGACACTGTCATGTAGGCTCTATCTAAATGGAAGAGGGATTCCTAACAGAAAATGAAGTCCTCCTTGATTCAATTCAATTTAGTATAATTCAGTTAAATTAAACAAGCATTTCTCAAATGTCTGCTATGTGCAGGCAAAAGATAGTGAAGATGGAAGACCTTAGTTTAAGTCCTATTCTTGATACCTACTAGGTATATAAACCAAATAACTTAAATTTTCAGTTTTCTGGGTAATTCTCTAATTTAACAACAGAAGAGTTACTGGATCTGTATCCTTATCTGGAGTTCCAGATACTAATGAAATTATCAATATGGATCCCTTCCTTTTCCCTATCCCCCTCAAAATAAAAATAACAACAAAAAAAAACCAGACAAGGTTCCAGGAGAAACAACAATAACAACAATAAAAACTAATCCTTGCCACCAATGACCTTATATTCCAATGGAAGAGAAAGCAGTATGTGTACTATGTAAAATATATACAAAGAAAATGCAAGGTAACTTTAGGGGATGGAGAACATTAGCATCAGAAAAGGTCCAGATAGTCTTCCTGTAGGAGACAGAACTAGAACTGAGTCTTGGAGGAAGCTCAGCATTCCAAGAGGTAGAAATTAAGAAGGGAAGCATTCTGGGGAGCAGCTGATCCAAAGTCACAGAGACGGAATATGGGATGGTGTGTATAGGAAACAAACAAATGGACCAATTTGAGTGGCATAAAGAGGGAGAATAATGTTAAATCAGCTGAAGGGCAGATAAGGTAGGGAATTGAAGGAGCATGTATTATGCTATGGGCAACAGGGAGCCATGGAAGCTTCTTAAGCAAGGGAATGACATAATTGGCGCTTATGGAATATCAACTTGGAAGCTCTGAGATTAGATTGTGCAGGAGGTAGAATAAGAAAAGGGAGACTAATTAGAACATTGCTACAAATTCAGATGAGACTAAAGAGGGCCTGAAGAGGAGCATATTTTATGGAACCATATGCAAACACGGGAGGGATGTTGTGGAGCTGTCTACAATCTTTTTTTTTTCACTGTTATATCTATTTTATTTTTTTAATTTAAATTTATGTTAATTTTAATTTACATCATTCATTTCCACAAGGTTTTGAGCTGCAAATTTTCACCTCATCTTTCCCCTGCCCACCACACCAAAACAGTGATCCCACTGTATACCACCTCCCCAAAATGTTCTCTCCTATATCCTCCCCAATTCCCCCTCTGACTTTCCAGAAGGGCAAGATGGATCTCTATACCCCAGTGCCTATATATCTTATTTACCAGATGCATGTAAAAACACTTTATATATATATATATATATATATATATGTATATATATATATGTGTGTGTATATATATGTATATATATGTATATATATATATATATATGACATTGATTTTAAAACTTTGAATTCCAGATTATTTCCATTTCTCTCTTGTCACCCACCCTTACTGGGAAGATAAGCAATTCACTATAGGTTGTACACATGTAGCTATGCAAAGCATTTCCATAGTGAATATATTGTGAAAGATTGACTATATTTCCCTCCATCCTATCCTGCACCCCACTTGTTCTATTCTCTACATTGACACTGTCCCTTTTCAAAAACGTGTGCTTCTAAATTGCCTCCCCCCCAACCTGCTCTTCCCTCCATCATCCCCCCTCTCATCCCTTTCCCCCCTACTCTCCTGTAGGGTGAGATACCCTGTTTAGTTTTTATGTCATTCCCTCCCTAAGTCAAATTCAATGAGAGTAAGGTTTACCCATTCCCTTTTGCCTTCCTGTTCTTCCCCTCCATTGCAATAGTTTTCCCTTGTCTCTTCGATATGAGATAATTTACCTCATTCTGTCTCTCCCCATCTCCTACCATTTTATTCCTCTCCCATTTCTCAATTTCACCTTTTAAGTATCATCCCTTCCTATTCAATTGATCCTGTGCCCTTTGTCTATGTATACCAGTACACATATATACACACACTCACATATGTATTCATACACCCATATACCATCCTATATAGACATATATGCATATACATACACACATAAATATGTGTGTGTGTGTATATATGTATATATATATATAGAGAGAGAGAGAGAGACACATTTATATTACCTTCAACTGTTATCATACTGAGAAAAGTTTCATAAGTTACAATTCTCATTTTTCCATGTAGGAATGTAAATAGTTCAACTTTGATAAGTTCCTGATGATTTCTTTTCCCTGTTTACCTTCTCATGCTTTTCTTACTTCTTGTGTCTGAATATCAAATTTTCTATTCAAACTTTGTTTTTTTCACCAAGAATGCTTGAAAGTTCTCTATTTCATTGAATGAACATATTTTCCCCTGAAACATGATACTCAGTTTTTCTGGGTAGGTTATTGTTGGTTTTAATCCCAGCTCCTTTGACCTCCAGAATATCATATTCCAAGCCCTTCGATACCTCAATGTAGAAGCTGCCAGGTCTCATGTTATACTGATTGTGTTTCCACAATATTCAAATTGTTTCTTCTTGACTGCTTGTAATATTTTCTTCTTGATCTGGGAACTCCAGAACCTGGCTAAAATATTGCCAGGAATTTTCTTTTTGGGATCTTTCTCAAGAGGTGATTGGTTTCTTCCAACCTCTGTTTCTAAAACATCAGGGCAATTTTCCTTGAGAATTTCTTGAAGGATGATTTCTAGGTTCTTTTTGAATCATGGCTTTCAGGTAGTCCAATAATTTTAAAATTATGTCTTCTGGATCTATTTTCCAGGTCAGTGGTTTTCCCAATAAAATATTTCACATTGCCTTCTATTTTTTCATTTCTTTGGATCTGTTTAATAGTATCTTGATTTCTCATAAAGACACTAGCTTCCATTTGCTCCAATCTAATTCTGAAGGAATTATTCTCTTCAGTGAATTTTTGAGATTCTTTTTCTATCTGGCAAATCAGCTTTTTAAGGTATTCTTCCCTCATTGGCTTTTTGAGCCTCTTTTGCCATTTGTTACTCTATTTTTTAAGGTGTTATTTTCTTCAGTCAAGTTGTTGACTCACTTTTCATGAATTTCTTGCATCATTCTCATTTCTCTTCCCAATTTTTCCTCCACTTCTCTTATTTGGTTTTCAAAATCCATCTTAAGCTTCTCTATGGCCTGTAACCCATTCATATTTTTCTTGGAAGCTTTTGGTGTAGGAATTATGACTTTGTGTTCTTACTGCCATTCCATGCTTTGATTCTTTTTGTCCCCCCAAAAAAAGAATCCAAAATTGGATTGCTGTGCTTGCTTTGCTTCCTTTGCTTCCTCATGTTGCCACTGAATTACTTGGCTTTTGAACTTTTTGCCACAGTAGAACTCTGCTTCCAGAGAGGACAGCTTTGTCCCATATTGCTGGGTTTTTCACAGCTGCCAGAGCTGTTAGTTGTTTGCCCTCTCTGAAGCCTCCACAAGCTCTGGCTCACTGGTCACAAACCCCAAGACCTCCAGATGGAAAAAGAATCTCAAAAGCTCAATGAGGAGAATCTTTGCTTCAGAATTAGACTGGAGCAAATGGAAGCTAATGACTTTATGAGAAATCAAGACACTATTAAACAGATCCAAACAAATGAAAAAATAGAAGGCAATGTGAAATATCTCATGGGAAAAAACACTGACCTGGAAAATAGATCCAGGAGAATGTAAAAATTATTGGACTACCTGAAAGCCATGATCAAAGTAAGAACCTAGAAATTATCCTCCAGGAAGTTTTGAAAGAAAACTGCCCTGATGTTTTAGAACCAGAGGGCAAAATAGAGGTTTGAAGAATCCACCAATCACCTACTGAAAAAAGATACCAAATAGAAAACTTCAAAGAATATTATAGCCAGTATCCAGAATTCCCAGATTAAGGAGAGAATATTACAAGCAGCCAGGAAGATGCAATTTAAATACTGTGGAGACACAATCAGTATAACCCAGAATCTGGCAGCTTCTACACTGAGGGATAGAATGGCTTGGAATATGATATTCTGGAGGTCAAAGGAGCTGGGATTAAAACCAAGATTCACCTACCCATCAAAACTGAGTATCATGTTTCAGGGGAAAATATGGTCATTCAGTAGAATAGAGGACTTTCAAGCATTCTTGCTGAACAAAAACAGAGTTGAACGGAAAATTTGACATTCAGATACAAGAAGCAAGAGAAGCATGAGAAGGTAAACAGGGAAAAGAAATCATAAGGAACTTATTAAAGTTGAACTATTAACATTCCTACATGGAAAAACAATAACTGTAACTTATGAAACTTTTCTCAGTATTTGAAGGGAATAGAAACACACACACATATATATATATATATTTAGATATATATGTCATATGAATACATGTGTGAGTGTGTGTATATATACTTACAGGTATACATAGATAGAGGACACAGGACTGATTTACCAGGAAGGGATGATACTTAAAAGGTGAAATTAAGAGGTGAGAGAGGAATATAATGAGAGGAGATGGGGAGAGACAGAATCGGGTAAACTATCTCATACAGAAGAGGCAAGGGAAAATGGTTACAATGGGGGGGAAGAATAGGAAGGCAAAAGGGAATGGGTCATCCTTATTCCCATTGAATTTGGCTCGGAGAGGGAATGAAATACACACTAAATAGGGTATCTCACCCTCCAGGAGAGTAGGGGGTAAGGGGATGAGACGGCAGATGATGGAAGGGAGGGCAGGGTGGGGGGGGGAGGGAAGTTGGAAGCACTTGCTTTTGAAAAGGGACATGATCAGAGTAGAGAATAGAACAAGTGGGAGGTGGGATAGGAGGGAAGGAAATATAGTCAGCCTTTTACAATATATCTACTATGTTATTGTTTTGCATTAGCCACACATATACATCCAATACTGAACTGCTTATCTTCCCAGTAAGGTTGGGTGACAAGGGAGGAAGGGAATGAATCTGGAATTCAAAGTTTTAAAACCAAATATTCAAATATATATATATATATATATATATATATATATATACACACACACTATTATTTTACATGTAATTGGGAAATAAGATATATAGGCACTGGGGCATAGAGATCCACTGGAATAAGCGAAAGGTGTATGGGAGAAAATATGGGAGAGAGCAGATTGGAGGAGGGGACATCCTGTGGGACTGCTATTTTGGGGCGGTGGGTAGGGCAAAAAAGGGGAGAAAATTTGTAACTCAAAATCTGGTGGAAATGAATGATGTAAATCAGAAGTTAATAAAGCATTTAAAGAAAAAGAGTGCAATTTATCAATCTACACAGAAAAACAAAACAAAACAAAAAACAAGTTCATGAAGAATACCTATTACTCAGAAGTGTGAAACTTGCAGCCTCAAGACCACATGTGAAGGGCCTCACTTGACGACCTAGAGGGTCACACACGGCCTTGAGGTTGCACGTTCCTTATCCCTGACCTACACCATGTAATGAATGTAGATATATAATCATTAATATACGTTAATACTTCAATCCTGGGCAGACACAGGAGGAATATGCCAAGCCCCCAACTGAGATGGGGAGGAATAGGCTGGGTTGCCTTTGGGAAAGTGTGTCATACTTTGGCCCCAAGTTTCTCTTTGAAACTCTTTCAGCCTCGGTTTCCTCCTCTATAAAATAGAAACGATATTAACACGTCTCAGATTGTCATTAGGAGCAAATGAGAGAACATCTGTAAATTGCTTTGCAAACTTTAAAGCACTACATGGATGTTAGCTCTCAGTATAAAACTCAGAGTTGCTATTAATATTGATATCCTTTCAATGATTTTGTATAGCTATGAGTCATAGAATACTACAGTCCCTGAAGAATTAAAGATTTGGGTCAGGCAAGGGGCAACAGGGAGGTACAAAGTCGGTATGAGTAGTCTGCAAAATCTAACTAATGAAAAAATGGTGCAAAACTAGCAAAAAAGAAAAGATTACAAAGACAAGTAAATGAAGTTTAGAAGGGGAGCTGGTCTTGTGTTGAGATTAAGAGATAATGGAGGGATAGCTGGTGTGCTTCATTAGCATACACACAATGCCAAGAGATCTGTCATAAAGTCAGCTGTGTAGATTGCAGGAGGGTTGCCTAGGAAGGGGAAATAGAGATGGATGCAAGTTTTGAATATTTACAGAAACACTCAAATCCCTGATTCATTAGATCCATGGATGTATCAAAGTCAGTCCAGAACTGAAGGGGCTTCTTTTCAAAGTCTTTGTGGGCTGAAAAGTTTCCTCCTACATTATGTGGAAAGCAAGTTGGGCTTCAAGACACCATCACTCATATGAACTTCTTTCTCACTGAAAACATGCACTTGATATATGGCAGCAATTCTCCAACTTTTTGGTCTCAGATTTCCTTACACTCTTAAAATTAAGACTTCTTCTGAAGAGTTTTTTTTTAATGCAGGAAATGCGTGTGTATACACACAAACATACACACATATATATAAATATACATACAATGATATTTACCATATTAGAAAATTAAATATCTTAGTATTTTTATGAAAAGAGTTTTGATTTCAGGAACCCCCTGAGAAGTTCTTAGAGGCTCCCATGTATCAAAAGACCACACTTAGAGAACCACTGACATAGGGTAATAAAAGTCAAATTTTATGGTGGCATTAGGGAAACAATGACAATTTTTGTTGTCATGCTGGATTTGATGCCGTCTAAGTTTGGGCTCTGACTCTGACATGTACTTCCTTTTTTTTATAAAGAAATATATATTTATTGATATATTTTGTTTTATATCATTTAAATTTCCCAAAATATTTCTCCTTTATCCCTGCATCAGAAATCTATCCCCATGGACTCATTACTTATATGATTTCTTTATTCAGAATCATAGAATCTTAGACCTGGAAGTGATTTTAAAGGACAATTAAATCTATTCTGTATCTGTGTAGGGTTCTTTTCTGTAACACTGCTCACAGGGGGTCACTAGTCTGTGTTCTGAGATTCCTGATGACCTCCTGATGATGTCTTCAGCTCTAATTGTGCTTACGTACCCTCAACAGAGCTGCCTTGATTTGCTTTTTTATTTCTGTCGTCTTGTGTGTTCCTTATTTCCTTGTAGAGAATTTTGTTTTCTAGAACCTTACTAGACTTTTTATGAAACAGCAGCCTATTCTGCATTTAGTCCATTCTAACAGATAGGACATTTTCCCTTATGTTGATCTAAAATTTGCCTCTCTATGACTTTTTATTTGGTGCTTCCCCAAAACAAATTCTTTCTGGAGAGAACAAATCTAATGCATATTCTGTATGTCAGAGATTCAAAGTCACTTAATAATTCATATTGGACTTTTTTCTATAAAATGGAGTGTTTGGATTAGGTGGTCTCCAAGGTCTCTTCTAGTTCTGACTATGTTTCATGGCCTCTCCCACCTCTGATGTTCCATGTTCTATATATAAACAAGTGCCATCCAGCTTAGATATTCTGTGCATCAGTGGATTATGGCAGCATTTACCATGCCTTACAGATTTTAAGAGGATCAAATAGGATAATATATGTAAAATCTTTGAAATCTTAAAACACTACCTAAATGTGAGTTGCTAGTGTTGTTGTTGGTGTTATTAATCCATAGAATGACATTCGAAATAGGCAACATGTTCATCAATTTCTTACCTTTCGTCAATTTCATAATGTTCATCAATTTCATACTGCTTGAATGGCTCCTGATTCCATGTCCCCATCTCACAGCTGGGACATTTACAGCTACTTAAACAGTAATTGTAAATAAAAAAAAAATAAAAACAAACAAAAACAACTCCTATCTAAGCTAACAGTTGTTCCCAAGAAGTTAGTTATCAACTCTCCTCCACTAAGTAATAGTAACTCAGGTTTCTTTACTGTCTCACTTATCTTCTCATCCTCAGAAACATTATCATGGTGTTTCAGTGTGTCTAGTCTCTCAGTGACTACACCAGTAGAGTATAGACTCTGGCTGGTCTGAAAGAACACACTGTGAATGGTAACTGGAATGTCCCAAGATCAGAATGTTTGTCTCTCATTTGAAAACCAAACTAAGTGGGAGAAGGCACATCACATGGACACTGGTCAACAGATTGCACAGCTTTTTGACTATGACAGCTCATGGTGGATATCTACTACCTTTTGAAAAGGTCATGATTGGTATCAGTGGAAGAAGCATCCAAACTGACAAAATGATAGTTCTCTGAAGAACAGTGTTTTTCAATGTATTATCCCAGGGTGGAGGGAGTTCTGAGAGTCACAATGAATGAATGGATAAAGACTCCATTCAGGTTGAATAACACCACTGACACTGTTAGGGGGAAAAAAAGGCAAGAAAACCTGAATCTCCACAAAGTATTTTTCTCAATGATAATCCTATGAGGTAGATATCTCAGATGTTATTATCCCCCTCTTTACAAGTACAAAAACTGATTCTTAGAGGTTAAGTGGCAGAATTTCAACCTGTTCTCAGGTTTTCTCATTCTGATGTTCTCTCTCTATTACATTCCATTGTCTCTGCTTATGAGGGTATTTTTGTAAAATCATTCTCTGCTTCCAGTGGGCAGACAAGTTTCTTCAGTGAAGGAAAGAAATCACGTGAGTTTTTCAGATGGAATGACTGACCACACAAGTATACCCATAGATAGCCATGATACAATAGAACTGCCTCTCTGGTTGCTACCTCAGTAATTATCTCTGACATGCTACCCATTGGATAAATATGGCATATCCATATGCATGGATATGATGTGTCCATATATGAAGCAGGAGGGAGTAGAGTGATGATAGTTTTAAACATTCTTCTGCATGTGGTTGCTTCTCTACCCTCCTGCCTTCCATATACCAGCTGACTTCTTGCCCAGATTTGTGACCATGCCTTGTGAAACCTGACCTTTTCATCATTAGAACTAGCACACTAGGGCATCTATTGTCCTGACTGGTGAGCTTGTCATTTGGTTTGCTACATCTAGCCAGGCCCTAGTGATGCTTCACTTAATCTCCAACCATTTTCTTGCAAGTCACCTTGACCTTCTCCAAACCTTGCTATTAGAAAAGGTGTGTTAATCTATTTGCCTATGGCTCAACCTACCATCCCAATAATTTTGTAATAAAAAATAACCTTCTCTGGCCATCACACTCCTATTAGTGTTGTCTCACCTTCAGGAAGCAAGCTCCTTGAGTGCAGAGATTGCTTTTAAATTTCTGTCTAGACCCCCAGTATTCTACTCTATCCTTAATAAATACTATTTCATCCATTCATAGTAGTAGTGATGGGATTATTGCCTCGACCATGGATTGGCCCTTGCACATGGAACAATTTTCTTAGTGTTATACTGATGGACACTATGTATGGGATTCAAATGATAATGACAACAACAACAAAACAACAATTAAATCATGATGTTTTTGTGGGAAAGATGCATGGGAGCAGGGTGGGTTATAGATTCAATGACTTGGGGAGGAATTGATCACTTAGATAACAAAGTGGGATTAGGAGGAAGAAAGAAAACATTTGACTAAAAACCATTGGGAAGTCACAGATACAAGGCTAATCAAGCTAAGAATAAGAAGTCACATTCATTCAGCAAACATTTGTTACTCAACACATATTTTCAACAAACATTTATGAAGTGATTAGTAAAACACTTTTCTAGTCACTACTGCATAAGGTATCATGTAGATGGGATATTAATATCCCCATATTGTTTTAGCTATTCTAAATTTAGTCACAATTAACAACAACAAAATCCAAATACAAGAATTAAAATTATAGTCACATATGGAACAGTAAACATTGTTATTTAAAGTTATTTTAATGAATATATTAACTTTAATATGATGATAACAAGACTACTTGGTTTACTTATGGGTCTCCTTCTGAGCTCTTTCTTTTATTGTTTCAGATTTTGTCACCATCATAATTGTATTATTATTACTTAAATAGTCATAGTCAGGTTATATTGTTTTTCTTCTGCTTTCTTTTCTTTGCATCATTTCATCGAAGCCTCCCTATACTTCATTGTATTCTTCACATTTGTCATTTTTATGGGCAATAATATTCCATTCCATTCATTCTGGAGTCATTTGGACGTGTGAATTTTTTCTAGGATTTTGTTGTTGCTGTCATGAATAAGGCTACTATAAACATTTTTTTTACATATTGGTATATGCTTTTCTTTTTTAATTATTTCTTTAGGGCATAGTTCCAGCAGGGCATTAGATTGACAAATATAATTCATCCATCTTGAGCATCTGGAGCCATCTTGTTTTCTATCCTTTCCTACCATCCTCCCCTCTACACACCTGGAAAAATATATTCCTTTAGGACCAGTCACCATGCCTCCTCCTAAAATGAGTTGACCTGTTAAATCATTCTTGTTGAACTTGATTGTCCAGTGAGTAAATGCAAATTGACCTTAGTGACTATATGTAGTTAATTGGCTTCAAATGCATTCACCCTGGTCATCTTGAGAAATCCTGCCGTCTTCTCTGATGCGGTGTGTATATCCTCCTTTCCTCCCACTTTCTACCCCATCAGTACACATGGCACATCTTGGTCTAGGAACAAGAATCAAATCACTACCATTATTTCTGGAAAAGGTTATAAGGCCTTACTGCTTATTGGCTCCACTTGCCATTTCCAAGACTTCCTAGACAAAAGTTCCCTTTCCTGATCACAGTCAATCCCTTGATAATTGTCACTTCACCTTATTAGAATTTAAGCTCTTTTAGAGTCTTCCTTTTTCTATTTATAGCCCTGGCACTTAGCAGAGTTCCTGGCACACAACTGATAATTAATAAACACCTTTTCATTGTCAACCCTCTGCAAAATTGTTAAATTCTTTTTCCCAAAAGATTATAATTAAAGTTCCAATAGCATTATCATAATGAACCTGTTTCTTCACAGTCTAACCAGCATTGGATTTTGTACTTTTTAAAACTCTATCTGTATTTTATAATTTTTTATACTTTACTCTTGATTTATTTTAACATAATATATGAATTCTGCTTTTAATTCCATTTCTGGTTGTTATTCTTCAATTTTTTCCCAAAAAGTAATGGTTTCTTTCCCCAATGTTTTGCAATATTGAATTCACCAAAATATAGCCAGTGATCTACCTAATACAAGTCTGTATTATCTATGCTATTCAGTTGTTCTATTAATTTTTTTTTTCTAATCAGTACTACCTTCCATTAAAGTCCTATATTTATTTGTGGCATGGAAGTGAATATAAGGTCTCTAAGGCTAGACTAGCAGAGTACAAGCATTAATATAGTCTGCCAAAGTGAAAAGTGAAGGTCTTGTTGTGGGACCCATGGGCCTGTTGCCCAAGCATCAGCCCAATTGAGTTTTGAGAGGCCTATCATCATATTATGTTAGGTTGCAGTAAGCCAAGCACAAGCATATTGTAGGCTCATTCATTCAAGCATTGATGCTATCACCATTTTCTTCTTTTCTTTTCTTTGCAAGATCTTCCTTAGCAATTTGCTTTGTAAAGCTATTATCCTACCCCTCAAAATTAGGAGAAAGAATGAGAGAGAGAGCTAGACAGAGAGAGACAGACACAGAGACACAGAGACAGAGACACAGAGACAGAGAGAGAGAGAGAGAGAGAGAGAGAGAGAGAGAGAGAGAGAGAGAGAGAGAGAGAGAGAGAGAGTTGTGAACCTCGATCCCACTTTTGTTTTTGTTTTTTAAAGATTTTCTGAGTTTGTCCTTCATTTGCAAAGCCAGCTATGACATCAGGCAAATGATGCCATGATTTGCAGTTGACTTTGATTTGAGGGAAGGAGGACTGCGCAAGGCCACCAGCCTCATTTTCTCCTCCAGAATCATTTGGACCCACTGACCAGATATTCATTCAGGATGTCTGGAGATGATTCAGGATACAAGGGCAGACCCTGGCCCTTTTAGGCTAAGGACTTCTAAGGTACTGACTTAGAGTCAGGTAATACCTGTTCAGTAAATGGGCCTCTTTAAGAAGAGAGTGAAGGGATGGTCCCTTTAATTAGAAAAAAGAAAAAACAATCTAGGGGCATCCAGAAAACCTTGAGGGTTGCTGTCCCAAAGAGAAACAGTTACCATCGACATTCACTGTAAGATTCCAGGGCCCAAAATACAGCCATTAAGTGGAGCTTGGGCAGGGATCTATTGTGGCGTAATCTATGAGCTTCAGAGTGAACTTGGTTTAAGGTTTTGTTAAAAGAAAGAAAGAAAGAAAGAAAGAAAGAAAGAAAGAAAGAAAGAAAGAAAGAAAGAAAGAAAGAAAGAAAGAAAGAAAGAAAGAAAGAAAGAAAGAAAGAAAGAAAGAAAGAAAGAAAGAAAGAAAGAAAGAAAGAAAGAAAGAA
>NW_027185771.1:35751697-35761379 GCF_028583685.1 Petaurus breviceps papuanus
AAAGAAAGAAAGAAAGAAAGAAGGAAAGAAAGAAAGAAAGAAGGAAAGAAAGAAGGAAAGAAAGAAAGAAAGAAGGAAAGAAAGAAGGAAAGAAAGAAGGAAAGAAAGAAAGAAAGAAAGAAGGAAAGAAAGAAAGAAAGAAAGAAAGGAAGAAAGAAAGGAAGAAAGAAGGAAGGAAGGTAGGAAGGTAGGAAGGAAAGGAAGGAGGGAGGGAGGGAGAGAGGAAGAAGAAGGAAAGAAGGAAGGAAGGAAGGAAGGAAGGAAGGAAGGAAGGAAGGAAGGAAGGAAGGAAGGAAGGAAGGAAGGAAGGATGGAAGGAAGAAATTTAGCCAATGAAGCCCAAGTTGACAGCTTCTGGTCATCAAATTTTACCTTCCTTTGGAGAGAATGAGAGGGAGAGTGAAAAGGAAAGAGAGAGGGAGAGGGAGAGGGAAAAGAAGAAGGAGAAGAAGGAGAGGGAGAGGGAGAGGATGAACTGAGTTACCCAAATATTTGGGTCCCCATTCAGGCAGCTCAGTTTACTCACAGGTTGTGTTTGTCCTTCATTTTCCAAGAGAAGAGACCCATGGCATCAGGGAAATGATGACATGACTTGCAGTTGAATTTGATTTGAGTGAGGGAGGGCTGTGCAAGGTCACTGACCTCACTTTCTCCTCTAGAGCCATCTGGGTCCAGTGACCAGATATTCATCAGGATGATAGGAGATGACTCTATAGGACTCTATAGTGATGTGATAACTTGACTTTAATAATCGTTATCTTATTTGATAATCTTTTTTTTTCCTTTTCCTTTTGAAGTTCAAAAGTCATTTAGTGGCTACAGTTCACGTAGGATATTATTCACTTAACACTTGAAAATATCTATTTGCAGATATCATCGTCTATTTAGTAAGCTTGGGATAAAAATAAGGAATTGGTTAGGATTGTTTTGATCAAAGCAATTAAAATTCTTCTTTAACTTTTGAGGAGTTTTTATTTGTGTTTATAGAGGAAATGTCCTCACTGATAAAATTACAGATTTTTAAAATTCCAAAGTATTCTACACCAGATAGTTTTGCTAATTACTGTTTTACAATATAATTTTTTTGGCAATGTAATTCCAACTTCCTTGTTTTTATTTCTGTTGATATTTTCATTTGATATTCTTTTCAATTTATTCTTCCAGATGAATTTCATTAATACTTTAATTATATGCACTATTCCATTGGTGTTTTAATTAGTGTTACATCAATTCCTATATTATAACATTTTTTTCCATATTGGCTTGAACCAGCCATAACATTGAATATTATGCCAATTATTTAATTCTCATATTTAGATTAAACAATAGATGGCTTTATAAAGATCTTATGTATATGCTGAGAGATTAAAATATCAAGTATTCAATACTTTAAAATTATTTTAAATACAATTTTTCTTTTTTTTTCTCCAAAGTCCTTCTTTACTTCTCATCATGGAGAAGAAATATTCTTGGGTTTATGAGAGCTATATTGTCAGAGTGCAAATCCTATCAGATTTCAACCATGCTTAAAGTATATGAAAGGATGTATGGACCTGCTGATAGATTGTGCCTGCCTTACAAAAAGTAGTTTAGCTAAATTCAGGAAGACTCATCATTACACTGGTTTCAGGATGATGAATTTTTTCTTTCAGTCCCTTGGACTTTCTAAAAAATTTGGCCAATCAACTGTAAAAAAATTGTCTACTGAGTGATGGAGGGGTTGCCATCTGTGTTGATTGGGAATGGGGGAGGAGGTAGTACCCACACTGATGAAATCACAGATTTTGGAAGATGAAGTATTTTTCTTTCCATTAATTTATTTTGGTTTGTGCTAGCGATCTATAGAAATGCTGAGAATTTCTGTGGGTTTATCTTATATCCCACACTCTTTCAGAAGCCATTTATTATCTCAATTATTTATTTTAGTCTCAAGTTTACTAAATATGCCATCATATTCTCTGAAAATATATTTTAACCTCTTCATTTCCTATGCTCAAGAACTGACCTTAATTTCTACATCTTTCTTGTTTTTTATAGTTAACATTTCTTTAAAAAGTATTTTTTTAATTATGAATTTGACAAAACATCAACATATGTGAATCTTTATACAATGAAGAGAAGAAAAATTGAATTACATATGAAACCAAGAGTCTCACATAAAGTTGTATATTGTCATGGATAGAGATCCATTCTGTTCCAGTTCTGACGTTGATATGTATTGACTGGGTCACTCAGCATAAGTCATTGAACCTCTAAGTGCTGCAGAAAGATCTTTATGAGTATAAGTTGAAGAAAAACTGTCCATCTAAAGGGGTGAGGCAACATGTAAAAACTTCTTTGCAATAAGATATAAACAGGTTAATGTGGAGATAATACTTTTATATAATACAATACATATCCACAGTATAATATGTTTTATATAGCATAGACATTATTTTTTTCTGAAAATTTATTCAATTTTTTAAAGTTTTCATTTATTTTATTCTGAACTTAAGAAATAAAGCAAGCATTGCTTTAACATAGAACAAGAAAAAAAGAACACTGTGCATGAAATGGCAAATCTATTATGTATAACTTTCTATTCCTTTTAAATATATAATAAAGTTATCATATAACTGTATTTCCTTGTTTTCCTTCCCCCCACCATAGAGATAGCTACCATTAAATACAAATATGTGTGTATACATATACATATATATGTAAAATTGTTCTATACATAATTCTATTTATCCATCCTTTCTCTGAATGCAGATAGCACCTTCCTTTATATGTCCTTAATATTTCATTGGTATCTATAATAATCAAAATGACAGTCACTCAAAATTGTTCTTAAAACAATATTGTTGTTGCTATATGCAATGTTCTCTTGGTTCTGCTCATTTTAAAGATAAGGGAAAGAAAGTTGAAACCAAATACCTAGTGTTAGGAAGAACATAAATGGAAAAGCTGAAAGTAGAACCTAGGCCTCCCAAGTCAATCACACTGTCTCTGGAAAAAAAAGACATGGACAATCCTCATCATTCCCCTAGCACTGTCCATCCACCTCTACAGGGAGCCTGACCTTTCTCTTCCCTTTATGGTTTTGATCACATGATCAATTCTGCTCTCACATGTTGGATAATCCTACCACTGGCATCAAATTGTTAGCTCTTTCTTTTTTTTTCTCTCTCTATGGTAGCAGACTTATTGAATCATCCCCCAAAGTACACAGAACCGGCAAGAGAATTAGCCCAGGCTTGAGATGAGCATCAGAATGAATAACATGCGTATTTTGCCATGGTGTGAACAATATCATTTGGGGATCCATGTCTGATAATTACATTGTTTGACCCTGCAAATATTTACAGACAATTTTAGCAAGGCAGAGAACTTTTAAAAATGACTAATGTAAAGCACTAGAATGCAACTGCTGAAAGGCGTGTTTCTTCCTTGTTTATCTGATTCCCTTTTCTTTTATCTGGACCTTGACATAATAATGAAGGCCTACTTAGTACTTGGTCTTTCTAAAAACCATTTTTCAAAGGAGTGGGGGAGGGAACTTTTCTTTTAAAGAGAATAACGTTATCTTCTCCCCCTCCCCCCCATATTTAATCATAATTATATTAAGAAACATTTATAAAAAGTTAAGTAATAAAATTAAATAGGTTGGAGGAAACACAGAAGTAGACAGCAAGGATTAAGTGTAGTAATATAAAGAACGGATTATATTTAATGAAAATTTCCTCAGTGTTCAACAGTTTTATTATGGCTAATAGTGCAGGCCTTCATTTTTGTCTGCAGTAATTGTGTGCCCTTAATGAATGGCCATTCTTATTTCCCCATTGAGTCCTGACAGAAATTAATAAACCTAATTCTGTAGGTTTAAGTTTAATTTTGGTGAAATATATAAAGTAGTTACATTTTCACTTAGCCACTAACTGAAATGTAATGGCTTTAAGCATCTCAGCACTTTAATCGTAAGTAAATTGTGTTTTGTTTCCAGCTTCTCCTCTCTGGCCTCCCCAGGCCTAGGATGGGGTGGGTTTGTTTTGCCTCCTGCCATAAAGGACATGTCAGGGCTGCTGAAGTGGAACAGCCGCCCAGGGTGAAAGTTGTAAAAAGTACAATTACTTGACTTAGCCCTTTTCCAAGTAGAGTTGTTAATGATTGCTAAGGACCATTGAGAGAGGCAGCCATGAAGGATACAGGGTCTGATGCCTTGGGGAAAAATTAGGCAGACATGTCTACTTTCTGGGGTTGCGCATCAGTTCCAATTTGTCCCATGTCTTATAGAAGTATAATTGTTTGCGAGTTGTCTCCTCCAGGGCCAGGGACCATGCTTTTGCCTTTCTTTGTAACCCCAGGGTCTAATTATTAGGCATGTAGTAAGCACTTAATAAATGCTTCTTGCCTGTCTTTCTCCATTCCTAATCCCTACCTCTCTACTGAGAAAGGAAAACATGGCTATGTAACACTTTCATTACCTCATTTGTGCCTCATGACAATATTTTTAGGTAGACAAATACAGATATTTTTATCCCCATTTTATGGATGGAGCAAAAGAAGGCCAGAGAGGCTGAGAGATTTGCTTATGGTCATGCACTTATTATGTTTGAGGTAGGATTTAACATCAGAATATCCTTTTTTCAAACTAGTTACAGTGTATAGTATCATAATGTCCCTTAGTTGAACTCTAATATTATAAAACCATATGTTTCAATCAGCATTGGACGAGTAAATCCAGTTAGGGTGGGGGCCCCAGATGGCTCCCCTAGATCAGTTTTTCAGCTGGAAGGGGAAGGGGAGTCATGGGAGATCTGAGGAGGGATGAGTAGGTTTAGAAGAGCTGCTGTGGAGAGTGGAATGGTGAGTTGATAAGAAAGCTAAAGTAGGATTGCCCAGCAGCAGTGAGGGCCCAATTGAGGTTGTGTAACATAAATTTGGGGCAACTAGGTGGCACAGCAGATAGGCCTGGAGTCAGGAGGGCCTGAGTTCAAATTTGCCCTCAGACATTTACTAGTCATGTGACTCTGATCCAATCACTTATCTCCACTTGCCTCAGTTTCCTAATCTGTAAAATGAGCTGAAGAAGGAAATGGCAAACCACTCTAGTATCTTTGTCAAGATTACGAAGTCAAGCATGTTTGAAACAACTGAACAACAACAAATACAAATTTGTAGCAGATACAGTCAGAACCCAGTGCATTTTCTGTTTTTGTTCAGCTGTAGGTGTATAAGTGAGATGGTGACAAATGGTGGGAGTGATACAAGGCTGGGGTTTGATTGAGTATAATGGGTGATAGGATGAGGGTGTTAGGGATTCAAGAGAGCAGGAGATTGTAGAGTTGAATTGATTCACCAAGGGGTCAAGATGGGAAGAATAGGATAGAGTGGCTGTTCATAGGAATACGGCCTTGGATAGAATTGAGGGGTCAAGAAACTAGAGGTCATGATGTGGGTGAAGAGTTAGTCTATATAAGGGAGTCTATATAAGAGTTAGTCTATATAAGGCAAAGGGAGAAGTGAAAAGCCAATAAATTATGTTCAGGTGAGGAGATTTCAGAATTCTTGAGCTTGGTGGTGGTACATTTGTGGGTGATGGCAAGATCGAGGGTAGAACCATCTTGATGTGTGGCTGAGATGGAGTGGAAGAGTGGCTCATGGAAAGTGAGTAGGTTGAGGTACTGAGTAGTTAGAATACTTGAGGGAGAATCAGTATGTCTATTAAAGTTCCTGTAGTGTGAGGGCAGGAGTTGGGGAAGAGAAAAATTATAAGCCAGGTACCAAGATCATTGAGTAAGGAAGTGGAGTGACTGGGGTTTTGTAGACAACAGCTAATGAGATTTTGATTGGGAGATAAATGTGAAAAACATGAACCTCAAAGGAAGAGGGGTTACCAAGTGATAGAGGATAAAGTACTCTTTCTACTGTGTCTTGTGTTAGGTTTGGCTTTGGAATTCTCATTGCATCAGAGCAGGAACCACGAGTTAATTAGTAGAAGGGTGTCACTGATTTTCTCATCCTCTCTTAATATGAGCCTTGACCCATATGTTCTTCACTTTCCTTATCTATTAATAAGGGTGGAGGAGGTTGGGGTAGATAATCATTGGAGTAGAATTTATTCATTATAGAAAAATTTTAATCATTTGCTACAGATATAACAGCTAACTGTTGAGGGAAATGGGAAATATAAATAATAAATTGACCCTGTTCATATGGACTTCAATGCATAATATGATCTTTTCTGGACCTAAAATCTGATGTCCTAGTTCTAAAAAGAGTCACATTTTCATTATGAATATGGGCAAATCATTTCATTGCCCTCACCCTTGGTTCACTCCATGAAATGGAGATAATATGCCCTGTCTCTCCTATGTTGCAAATTGTTATAAAAATACCTTGTAATATTTGAGGGATTGTTATTCCTAGTCTACTGTGGTTGGGTTTACTCTTGGTGACTGAATTAACTGCAATAGAATTTGTGATTGATTGACTGTACCTTTGTGAGGAGACATAGCTGTTATGCTGGTACTTTGTCTGTTTTGATGTTATTTTGCCAGATTTATCCACTGGTGAAGGACAGCCCTGTTGTTGCAGAAGTTCAGAAACCTTGCTGTTGGTTCAGAGCTACTGAGACTGTTCTGCAGACAGAGAGTGAATTCTGTCCACTGGTGAAGGACAGTACTGTTGTTGCAGAAGTCTAGGAACCTTGTTCTTGGTTCAGAAGCCCTGAAGAAGGATTTTCTTGTTGTATGTTTACAGAAATCCTGGAAGAGGGTTTTGCTAATGTTTTCAGGGGTCCTAGGACTGTTCTTCAGACAGAGAATGAATTAATGAAGAGACTGGCAATGTATCTTGTGGCCTTGCTAAGCTTTGTCTCCTCAGGAACAAAGATTGCTGAGAACTTGCCTTGTGTCAAGATGAAGAAAAGACCTCCATTTGGGTATTAAATGCTGTGCTTAAGCTTCTTGTAACTCTGGGGTAGATTCAATTGTGATCCAAGGTTGGGGAACTTTTGACCATTTTGTGCTCTGTGATTGAACAAATGAATGTACTTTACTTATGATTAGAAACTAATCTCCAATTGAGAACAGGGGCTTTGTGATGGACTAAATGAATGTACAGCCTAGGGGTGGAGTAGTATTTAGAAGAGGGACTTTGTGATTGATTAAATGAATGTAATGTCCAGGGGTGGAGTAGTACTTGATTAAATCACACTTGGGGGGAGGTAGTACTTGATTAAATCACACTTAGTAAATTCTGTATTTTGAATGACATCATATTTTGATCCTTTCTGTTCTTAATTTGTCACTGAATAAAATGGAGAGCACCTATGCTGGTATTTTGAACCTTGGGAAGTTGCCTTTGCTTGGCATTACATTACAACCTTGTATATAGAACTTTCCTTTAACTTGAGAGGACTCCAAGGAGCCAGGCCATATTACCAAGCCCAGAACAAATTATATGATCTGGATACCAATCAATGGTACAGAAAAATCATCAATAGAGAAGAGTAGAAATTAATAACTTTATCATCTCTCTAAGCACCCACAGCTTGCTAACACCATGGCAAATCCTAAATTGTACTGTCTATTCCCCATACCCCACCTCCAGTCCCAAGCTGCCATGCTAGTCATTGAGTATTCACTCTATCTAGCCCAGCCATCTCCAAGCCATGCTTTGACTTTTATTAACTAATATTTGCATGGTACTTTACCAATGTGATCTCATTTGCTCCTAGTTACAATACTGTGTTCTAGATATTATCCATTTATCATGGATGAATAAAGTGAGGAAGAGAATGCTTAAGTAATTTGCCAAGGTTCAAAGACCAAAGGTTGTCCTGCTTCCACATCCAATGTTCTATTTGCTGCATCCCCTAAGAACAGTTATCATAACACCATCATGGTAGCTGTTAAGGACATGTTGATAAATTGTTGCTATGACTCCACTCTCCACTCACACTGATTTCTATACCACAAACATTCCTCCCTGCTACACACTCCTTCATGTAGGTTGTCTTACCCTGATATAACATGAAATCGTGGGGGAAAAGAACTGTCTTACCTGCTTGTATTTGATTGCTAGAACTTAGCATAGCTCTTACAACATGGTAATCCCTTAAATGCTTTTTCATTCATTCATTTATTCATTCAAAACTGAATGTGTGTGTGTTTATGTGTGTGTGTGTCCATTTGCAGTGGCAAAACTGCTATATTTAATGTTGGTAAATTTATGATTATTTTCAAAAGAACAACAAATATATAAAAAATCACTGAATACCTAAAAGGGACCATAGAGATTATTTAGTATAATCTTCTATCCAATACAAGAATCCCAAGGTGATACAATGCTAGTTTTGGTGTGATGGGACCCAATTTTATATTCTTTCTCTTCCATTCTCACCTCTGTGTCCATGGGAAGTGGGTTAACCTCAATGGCCCTCAGTTTCTGCTGCATGGTAAAGTGCAAAGAGAGACTTTGGAGTCAGAGAAAATGGAAAAATCCAACACTGGGATATTTCACTTATTGTCTGTATGACCTTGGGCTGATCACTTAAGTAATTTATAGACCTCAGTCCTCAACTGGGAGGGGATTGGTGAAGGTCCTTTTCAGCTCCAAATCTATGATCCTATAATCCCTGACTGGTGGCTGTCCAGTATTTGTTTGAATACCACCAACCACTGGCAAATTTTTATATCTCAAGTCATTGCTTTCACTGTGGGACAGTACTAGTCTGTAACATATTTTTCCTTATATTGAATTATTTTTCTGATATCTCCCTGTCACTGAACCTCCTTCTGCCCTCTGGGTCCATAGAAATTGAATATTATCTCTCTTTCACATGACAGTTTTTCAAATATTTGAAGGCAATAGTCATGTCCTCTCTGTTTCCTCTTATTCATGCTAAGTATCTTCCCTCCTTTAGGTTCCCTTGTTCAATGGGTGATGATCTATGTAGAGCCTTCCTTAAAAAGGATCTTTATATTATGAGTTTAGCAATGGCTGCAATTTCAGAGGTGTGGGTGGAGTCAACTTTTGGAAATATTTTCCAATACTTAAAACTGTCTTGTCTATGTAATGTCAAAGACTTTCCCCAGTGTAGGGTAACCCACCTAAATAATCATGAATTCTCCAGAAAGCATGGTGAAGTGAACGACTGGGTGATCTGAGAAACACAGACCAAAAGTTAGCCCCTATAATAGAAACTCCCAGGGTCAACATTTCAGCGAACCAATATTGAAATGACCTGAGATAATTTTCAATTGTCACTAAGGACCTCTGTCCTGGACTATAATCAAAGGCATACTTACTGATTTGATGGAGAGCCTGGAGTCACTGCCAGCAAGATGAAGCCCTCACATAGCCATCCAGTGACCTCATACCTATAAGGGCCTACATTCACAAGTCCAAGAGATTGTTGGAGGAGGAAAAATGGGACAGTCTATTCCAGTCCTACTCCCATTATTAGAAGGAATCATAAAAGCATAAACTATCAGAGCTATAAATGACTTTACCACTCATATGATCCGGGCTTCTCATTTATGGATAAAGAATCTAAGGCTCAGAGAGGAAGGGGAGTAATTTGACCAAGATCATAGGAATAGTCAGTAGGAAACAGGGATATAAGCCCATGTATTCATTTGTCCATCCATCCATCCATCCATCCATCCATCCATCCATCCATCCATCCATCCATCCA
>NW_027185771.1:35761389-35832429 GCF_028583685.1 Petaurus breviceps papuanus
CCATCCATCCATCCATCCATCCATCCATCCATCCATCCATCCATCCAAGAAGCATTACTAAGTGCCTTCTGTCAGACAGTCAATGTGCCAAGTACTAGGGATACAAGAGAAGGAAAAGGGTCCTTTCAGTCAAACTTTCATTCTCTTAGGTAGAAACAGAAAATATACATATAGGTAAATGTATAATATATACAAAGTAAATAGAAAGTAATTTATTGGGGAATGAAAGCTGAGCATGAGACTATGCTTCCTCTAGGGAGTGGCACTTGAGCTGAGTCCTGAAGATAATCTAAGGATTCTACAAGGTGGGGGTAGAGAGGGAATGCATTTCAAGCACAGGGAACACACTGTACAAAGATGTGGTGATGGGAAATAAATGAAATGTCCTGTATGGGGAGCCAAAAGTAGTTTAGTTTGGATGAAAGACAGTGTATAAGGAGAAAATGCACAATAACCCTGGAAAGGTAGGCTGGAGACCTTGTTAACAACATTTCCTGTGCCATAATAGAGAAAAAAGGATTTTGTCCTCATTCTTTGTTTCCACTGCACTGAGCTTTGCTGGGGGTGGGGTTGGAGATACACCATGTATATAGTCTCTGCACTCAGAGCTTTGCTTGGCAACAGTTCAAGCTAATTCCCATGATAATACAACCTCCCTGTAGCCTGTAGAGTATAATATTTCTAATAATTTGCATTATGTAGCACATTGTCAACAAACCACTTGACTCACAATCCTTGAGTCCCAGAGCCTTAGCAGTCTAGGTTCTTTGTAGGAGGTAAACAAAATATCCCTAGGGAAGAGCTAAAAATACTCTAGATAATGATGTTCCTTGGGGAAACCCTGTTTAGATTGCATAAGCCAATGGGAGTGATTATTGATAAACCTCCAGAATATAAATTGGGGTCTGTGTGAGCCTAGGGTTACTTTGGATCATGGCTTATATCACCACTACCACCCACCCACCACCCACCCACCACCACCTACCACCATCATATCATACCACACCATGTCATGTCATATCAATGGTTATTTATTCATTTGAGTCATTTGATCATGGGGTAATCTAAAGTCTTTTCTCTGGGATGTTCAACTTTGAAAATAAACAGACACACAATACATAAGACATAGTTTATGACTAGGGTAGAGCATGGAGAGGGAGATGAGGTCAAATTACTGAGTAGTGAGCATATGCAGAAAGAACAAAGAATCAGAATGAAGGCAGCTGATACCATCCTGCTTAGAGTCTAGCAACAAATAGTGAATTGGGCTTCATTCCTTCTGAAGCACTAGGCAAACCATTTTGAACTTGGAGATTATGGATGCTCAGCTGGGTCTTCTGAGTGCCTAGGATTAGGTAGGGAGTTACAGTCTGTGAAGGGGACCTCTGACCTTTCTCTGCAACCCAAAAACCCTCCAAGCTCTATGGTCCCCTCAAAGGGACCTAGTTGGGGGGCACTAATACTGTCCTACCCTGCCAGAAACTACAGAGGTTTTAGTATGGTGTCTCTGAGGTCCCTGCTACAATCACAAAGGATAAATGGTTGCCCTTTGGGCATGCCTGTGAGATTCATTACATTTTAAAATAATTTTCAGTTTTATTGACATATTTTGTTCTTATATTACATATATTTACAAATTACTCCCACTTCCTGAGAGGTTTCTTGTACCAAAATAAAAGTCAAGGAAAGCTAATCATAGAGACCTCATTCGAAAGTGTTTATATCATTTCACATGTGTACCCTCCCTATGCTCCCACCCTTGCATTTTGTTTTAATTAACATAAATCTATTTTCTCTTGCTCTCGCCCCCATCTGATTGGGGAGAAAAAAAATTATTAAACAACCAAAATTGTTTTTCACAATAAATATGCACAGTGAAGCCAAACAAATTCCCTCAATAGCTCTATACAAAGATCTATCTGTCTCTTTCTACACCCTAAACCCCTCACCTCTCTGGAACAGAGAGTACATTTCATCACTGGTCCTCCGGAATCGCGAATGCTCCCAGCTCTCCCAGCTTTCAAAGTTGTTTATTTGACAGTGTTGTTGCCATTATAGAAATTGCTCTCCTGGTCCTGCTCATTTCATTCTTCATCAGTTTACCCAAGTCTTCAAAATTGTTTGTTTTTATAATATTGATGTTAGAGTATAAATAGCTCCTTTGCCTTTGTCCCCTCAGGCCCCTGCATTTTCTACCCCATGGCTGCCCTCTTCTTGGTGTCCCTTTCACTGCCATCTTTTTACCCATCTTCATTTGTTTCTCATATTTCTGCCAGCATGCGTGGTTTCCTAATGTTAGCTAAATAACTAGGGATCATAGGATTTGGAGCTGGGAGGGACTGCATGGATCACTGAATCCGACCTTTTCAATTCAATTCAGTAGACATTTATGGAGGGCCTACTATAGGCATTGTGCTTGGTGCTAGGGATTTGGTTCTGTCCCAGAGGACCTCACGTTCTATGAACAGGCTTGAGGGGACACCGTAAGAAGAAAATAAAGGCAGAGCTGGAGAACAGGAAAAAGCCCTGACAACTGAGAGTGGGGCAGAGTAAAGGTTTTGGAGAGGAACTCAGTTCCTCTGGAATTGATCTCATTATAATTATGATTTTTCTCTCACTGGTCACATGATTTCATTCCTATCAGGACAGCTAGATGATGAACACCCTCCACCAAAGCAGATCAACATTTGGTCTGTAATTTGTAATATGAAGAGTTGCTCAAGGTGCTGAAAGTTAGGTGACTTTCCAGGGTAATAGCCAATATACATCAGAGGCAGGTCTTTGTCCAATGCTCTATCCACTACTCCACACTGTTTCTTAGCCTTAAAAAAAAGATAAAAATAGTGACAAGTGCCCATGAGGATCGAGCACCCCAAATGCATAGGGACAAGTTTTGTTAACTTATGGGGGCAGGAAATGCAATTCTACAGAGGGAGAAACTGAGTTCTAAGGAGGCGTCACACAGATCCTAAACAGCAGAGCTGAGATTCAAATCACATCCTTTAATGATAAATCCAGGCTGTTTTAGGAACATTTTAATAGTTTTCAATGTTCACTTAGGGCATGTGGCTTACAGGGTCCAACCTCTTTCTGACAAACTTCAAAGTCTCATAATAGTCCCTCAGAAAAGCTGTTGAATTGCCCCATGCCTCTGGACCAGCAATTGTCCCAAAGATTGACCATCTGACCCTCTCCTTCCTTCAGACTCACTCCATAGCCAGTCAATTCTACATAAGCCTGGTCTCAGCCCCTGTGGAAGGGCTTGTTGTCCCTTTCAAGTACTCCCAGAATCTCTAAGATACTCAAAGTTTTCTGAAGTACCATTCAGCCTGCACCCTTGGGGGAAGATCCCTACTTTGAGAGGCATCTGTCTCTGAGAGAAATTCAATTGGTTCAGGGTCTGACTTCCCAAGTCAGCTCCTCCAGACAGGCTGTCCAAGGTTCTGACTGAGGGGAGAGTGCCACCTGTTGAAGCCTCGCATTAATGCCGGGGGCTCGAAGCATCTCCTGTTGGAGTTCTACTGTGCTTTGTGCATCTATCCCCTTCCAACAAAGCTGGGGTAGGAGGTAGAGACTTCACTGTGCTGTGGCGTCACAGGTAGACCTGGACTGAGCATGGAACCCAGACTCAAGAGAGCCACTCTCTGGCTAAGTTATGGCCCCCTCTCGACCTGTTTCCTTATCAGTAAAATGAGGAGTGGAATTGGATTGGGCGATCTCTAGAGTCATTCCTTCACTCACTCCATAGCCAGTCAATTCTACATAAGCCTGGTCTCAGCCCCTGTGGAAGGGCTTGTTGTCCCTTTCAAGTTCTCCCAGAATCTCTAAGATACTCAAAGTTATCTTAAGTACCATTCAGCCTGTTCTGTAGTTTTTATAGTCCAACGACCTGTTTAGGTTACTTAAGAATGTTAGGATAATACTTTTCCCATTTTTATATTCTAAGCTTGCAAGGTTCTTTCCTCATGACAACCCCAGAAGGCTAGATATTATTCTTATTCCTGCCATACCCAAATTAATGGATAGTCCTATAGAGAGGAAGGGACTTGTACACAGTCACTCAGCTAGGAAGTATTGGGGTTGAGACTTGAACATAGTCATCTCAGTTCTGATTTGAATGTGAGGCAACTGGTAGAGCAGTGGATAAAGCTCTGGGCCTGGAATCAGGAAGATCTGAGTTCAAATCCAGCCTCGGACTCTTACCGGCTCTGTGACCTGGGGCAAGTCACTTAATTTATATTCATTTCACTTTCCTCAACTGTAAAAGATCACAATTGCAATGTTCTTTGACAAAATTTGTATAAAAAGGTCCCTTAGCTTAGTTTATGGCATATAGTAGGCACTACATAAATGCTTGGGGCAGCTGGGTGGCATGTTAAATAGAATGCTAGGCCTGTAGTCAGAAAGACTAATCTTTGTGATTTTGGATCTGGCCTCACACAGTTACTAGCTGAACTGGGTGAACCTGGGTAAAACACTTAACTTATATTTACCTCACTTTCCTAAACTATAAGATAGAAATCATAAATAGCGGGTTCTTGTGATATTTGTAAAAAAAAAAAAATCCCATAGCATAATGGCTAGCATAGAGCAGGTACATAAATGCTTATTCCCTCCTTTCCCTTCACATTCTTTCCATCTGACTCAGTTTCCTTGTCTATCAAAATAGCAATACCTAAGATAATGCAATTAAATGAGATGGTGAATGAATAAAAAAAGTATTTATTTCTATTTAACAAGCACTTGTTATAGTCTGAGCCACCAAAAGGGAAATAGTTCTTGCTCTAAAGCATCTCACACTCTGATTGGGGGATGCAACACATTCAAGAGAGTTCAGATTCAGGGAGGATGGAAAGATCCCAAAGCCCTAAGACACAGGTGGCAAGGTCCATAGCTCTGGCATACCAAAGACAGAGAAGAAAAGGTTTGGAGAAGTTCTTTTCCTAAAGTCTGAATCCAATCTGATGTAAACAAATAATATCTGGAGTCAGAGATAATTCCCTTGTTTTGTTTCTACTTATTTCCTACCACTATCACCAAGCAGGTCACTTATCAACGTGGCCCTCGGTTCCCTTACCTGTAAAACAAGGAGGATATAATTCACTTATATGACAGATTCCTTCAAACGTTACTACTACTAGTACTACTGCTATTACTACTACTGCTACTACTACCACTACTACTATTACTACTACTACTACTGCTACTACTACCACTACTACTATTACTATTACTACTCCTACTACTATTACTGCTGCTGCTTCTGCTACAGCTACAGCTACAGCTACTACTTCTACTACTACACAAAGTACCAGTAACTGAACCACCTAGATCAAAGACAAATACAGAACCTTATGACCAATAGAAGTTAATAGTAGCATAGCCACAAAAATGTTTAGGATTGAATATGTGTCCATTCATTAAAAAAATAAACTGGAAGGTTTATATGTTGTATCCATACAATGTATTGTCCAGAAGACCTGAATTCAAATATATCCTCAGATACTTGCCAAATGATTGACCCTGAGTAGTTACTTAATGACTATCTGCCTAAGTTTTCTCATAATAAAAATGGGAATAATAACTCCTACATCTCAGTATTTTTGTGAGAATCTAATAAGCTAATGTTTATAATGTACTTTATAAAACTTAAAGTACTGTATAAGTACTATTATTGTTGTTGTCATTGTTATAGTGCCTTTTCATCATCCTTCAGTGACTGGATTGAATGTCACCTCCTCCATGAAGCTCTCCATGGCATGATGGATAGGGCTCTGGACCTGGTATCAGGAAGATCTCAATTCAAACACTACCCCAGATATTTGCCAGCTGCATGACCCTGAGCAAGTCACTTCAACCTCTCTGTGCCTCAGTTTCCTCATCTGTAAAAAAGAGACCTGGACTCAGTGATCTCTAATGTCCTTCTACATCTATAACGATATGGTTGGGGCAGCTATGTGGTGCAGTGAATAGAGCACTGGCCCTGGAGTCAGGAGGACCGGAGTTCAAATCCGGCCTCAGACATTTAACACAAAAACTAGCCTGTGACCTTGGGCAAGTCACTTAACCCCAACTGCCCTCCAAAAACCAAAATAAATAAATACTTAAAAATATATAACCATATGGTCCTAGAATCCCTCTTTTTAATGCCCTCCTGTATCACCGATCTGCTGCACCACTCATTTGCCACTCAAATTCATGTTTTTGATGAAAGGTATCTCTGGTAGAAAAGTAATCATGGTGAAAGTTCATTGAAGAAGATGATGGGGTCAGGGTGAGCGTCAAACACTAGCACTCCAAAGGGCAGGAACAGGTGTAGAATTAGGGAATATACCACTTGTCTGAGCTCAGGTCTGTTGCCATAACTGGTTCTTTGGACCTTTGCCTCATTGTAGGCCTTTTTGACATTTGGATCCAGAGCCCTCTCAGTTCTGCTAAACCTTGGGAGTATAAATAGAATAGCAAAATAGCCCCTTGCTCTCAAGGAATTCACATTCTAATTGGAGAGATAAAGCATATGAAGGTTTCAGCTGTTAGTCAGATGGAAAAGTCCCATGGTCCTTAAGGTGCAAAGCATATGCCAATGTGTCATCTCCAATGTCATTTCCATGGATAAAATTATATCCATTTCTGATGTTGAACCATTCGACAGTGCCAAGGAATTCAGTGGCAAGACTGTTCTGCCTGTAGCATGCACAAAGCCATTTGCCAGACCTCATCTCCACAGGGGGTGCTTCTCAAGGGCTAGACTAAAAAGAGGACTCATGGTCTGGGGACAAAGGGAGGGAGAGGCTCAGTGATCAATTCCAGTGATTCAGAAAGGCTGAGAAAGATCAGTACTGAGAACAGGTGACTAGGGGCGGCAGGATCAGAGAAGGATTTTACAATTTTTGAGTTTAGAGTAGGGGTGGGGAACTTTCAGCTTCGAGGCCACATGTGGTCTTCTAGGTATGCAAATGCAGCCTTTTAACCGAGTCCAAGTTTTACAGAACAAATTCTTTTATTAAGGCAGTTTAGTCTGTGAAGTTTGGATTCAGTCAAAGAGCCCCACTTGAGGACCTAGAAGGGCACATGTGGCCTGGAGGCTGCAGGTTCCCCACCCCTGGTCCAGAGTGTCTAGAAGAGGGGATATTGATGAAGGGCTCCCTACTTTGTTTCACTGGTGGCCTCCTATAACTGGAACGTTCTCTCTTGTCATCTTTGCCTCTTGGATTCTCTGGTTTCCTTCAAAATCAAGCCCAAATCCCACCTTCTACAAGAAACCTTTCCCAATCCTCCTTAATTGTCATGCCTTTCCTTTGCTGATCATTCCAAATTTATCCTGTACATGCCTTAATGATACACAGCTGTGTCCATGTGGTTCAGCCCATTAGACTGTGAGCCAGGATGGTTTTTGTGTCTTCCTTTGTTTCCCTAGAACTTACGTGGCTCCTGGCACATAGTTGTTTCTTCTTTGTTTTCAAAGAGGACCAATGGCAGCATGGAGTGATATCTTGACTTGTGTGTGAATTGGGTTGAAGTAAGGCACAGCCAACCAAAGTCACCAGCCTCACTATTTCTTCCAGAGTCATCAAAGTCCAGTGGCAAGACAAAAGTCAGGATGGTTAGTGATGGCTCAGGATGCAATGAACAACCTTGGTATCTTCAACTTCTGACCAAGCTCTAAGTGCTCCACAGCCCCTGATTCAGCCTTCGGAACACATTGTTCTAGACTCCTCATCCTGCCAGGGGAAGACTTCATGTGCTTGGGGTAGCTATCCTCCTAACTCACCAACAGGCTTGAGATCTTTCCGTTACCCTCAACCTCATTTAGCCAATTAGTGAGACATTCTTTTTTAAATTTAGCCAACTAGTTTTAGTGAGGTGTAGCCACTGCACACACTACAGCTTCTTGGAGCCACAGGTGAGAGCTGTGGTGAACACCAAAAGCCCTAAAAAAGGGTTTATCAAGTCCTCCTACCTGAGATGCCAGTCCTCTCTTGATCCCCCATACAACCTGGCACATAGTAGGCTCTAAATACATTCTTCTTCACTGATTCAGGAAAGTTGTAGAATCACATTTGAGCCTTAGTTGAAGGACTTAGGGATATCTAGACTGGAGAAGACAGTTGTGTCCAAGTATTTGAAGGGCTACAGTGAAGAAAAGGAATTAGCTTTGGTCTGTTCAGTGCTAGAGGAAAGAGCCAGAAACAATGGGTAAAAGGGCAAATTTTGGCTCTAAGTATAGAAAAAAAATCTCCTGACAGAAGTCTACAAAATAGGGAATGGACTACTTCATGAATTATTGAACCCCTCCTTCTAGCAGACTTTAAGAGAGGGCTGAATGATTACTTACAATTGTAGAAGTGTTTCCTTTTCAGGCAAGTTTAAGTATGATTAAATCTCTCACTGACTTTGGACATCCCACCTGGGTCTCAGATTCTATCATTCTTTGTGTCTTCATCTATTTATTTCAATTGAACAAAATCCCCTTATCCATTTCCATTAAGATTTTATTGAAAATAATATCTGAACTTTAAAAATTTCTTAGTATGGACAGATTCTGTTTTTGTATTACATTTATTTGTGAACATCTCTCTCTCTCTGTACCCAGCAAGATATCTCTTATAACAAATATAAAAAAAAAAGAAATATGTATACATATATTTATGTATATGTGTATATATGTATATGAATGTGTATATACATGTATATATCCATACATGTATGTATGTATATGCATATGTATGGAGTTCAGTAAAATTAACCAACACGACCTTATTTGAAAGTAGAGGGGACATTCCTAGTCTCTGCACTACTAAAATGAAAAGAGAGGTGCATTTTCTCCACAGTTCTCTGGGGTCAAACTTGGATAACATAATTATGCAGAGCTCAGAGCAGTATTCATATGGCTGTTGGTCATCCAGGGCTTTGCTCAACATTGGCTGCAATGATTGTGAATGCTATTTTCCTATTTCTGTTTACTTTACTGCCTCAGTTTATAGAAATCTGCCACAGCTTCTCTGGATTCTTGATGAAAGACAGGAAGGATATGATGTCCTTAGCTTGCCCAGCTTGGTAGATGTAGGGTCAGCATTTAGCGACAAATATTCAGATTTTAAAAGCCTAATTATTAATGCCTAAATCTAGTCATTGCATTAAAGGAGCCTCAGTTGGGGAAGGAACCACATCCTTCTCCCTTACATTTATAATCATCATTTCTTGTGGCTCAGTAATATTCCATAACATTTGTGTGCCACAATTTCAATCAACATTTTTCCTAAGTGCTAACCCCCTGTAGGTCCCTGTGTTAGGTTTGGCCTTCCTTGCTCAAAGGTTGGAGTAGCTTATATAAGACAATGAAGATGATGACAGCTCTGTCTACAGAAAGCTTTTTCTTTGCCCTGACATCTGCAATAAACTTACTTGTGGCTGTTATATGATGACATAAGAGAATTTTTAGCTAAAAATCCAAACCAACACACACACACATGCAAACACACACATGCTCACAATTCTAGAAACATTTATTAGGAATATATAAGCTCTTTGAGGGGAGAGCTTTTCTCATAGTGGATACTGAATAAATGTTTGTTGAATCATGTAACTATGGCACAGCCCTTCCCTAATACATTCTCTCCTTTCTGTTATTCACCCATTCTCTCTATTGGATCATTACTTTCAGTCCTAGATGGCTAGGTAGCTGGTTGGTAGACTGAGTAAAAGAGTCACTGATTCTAAATTCAGGAAGATTTGGATTCAAATTCAGCCTCAGACACAAGTTGTATGATCTTGGACCCTCTGTCTACCTCAGTTTTCTCAGCTATAAAATGGGGATAATATAGCATCTACGTCCCAAGGTTGTTGGGAGGGTCAGATGAGACAATATTTGCAAAAGGCTTAGAACAGGGTTTGCAATTTCCTTCTCCATTTCAATTTAAAGATAAGGAAACTGAGGCAAACAAGGTTAAGTGACTTGCCCAGAGTCACACAGTTAGTATTTGAGGCCAAATTTGAACTCAAGTCTTCCTGACTATAGGCCCACACTCTATCCACTGCACTACCTAGCTAAGTAAGTAAATATTTTTTCTTCCTTCCTTTCTTCCTTCTTTAGGCTCTGACTCATTTCAGAAAAAAAGAAAATAATGCCTAGAAAGAAAAATGCCAAGTCAAAAATCAATCAAGTCATAGGTGGTAGATTTGGGATCAAAGTCAAATCTTTGATTCCAAAATTTAGTTGTTTCCTTCCTTTATATTAGAGAAAAGTTGGATACATTAACTTCAAAATCATTATAGTTTAGTTTCCTGAAAACTTTTATTTCATGAAGAAAGAGCTCAACTGCATTAATTAAAAATTAACTGTGCATTTCAGAGATTGAAACCAATTAAAATACTTTCAATGAGTTAGAAAAACAATCAGACTTACTAAATTAATTGGTTTTTAACATACTAATTTTTTTTCAACTGATGAACATTTAAATAAAAGAAGAAATGAACTGATTTGTAAGTTTTAGTCAAGCTTATTTCTCTACTTGGTCAGGTCACATTTATCACCTAATAGGCAGACCACACTTTTGAAAATGTTCTTACTTTTTACATGCACCATGCCTTTTCTTTTTAAGAAGCTGTTTTCTTCTCTGATATGCCTGCTTATTCATTACCTTTCTGTCAATATCAGTTTTCAGTCTTCTCAAGAAGGCAAGGAACAGAGTCTATCTAAGATTTCAGGGTCTAGAAAATACTACAGCTCAAATGAAAACTTCAAATCGCTTCCAACCCTCATCGTGAGCTATAAATATCTCCAAGTAACCTCCCAGGCTTTCTCATACAGACTTCTGGGAACTTCTAGGAGTTTCCTGGAAAACTATCTTATGTTTCAGATTTCTTATTTCTCAAGTGGAATCTGTTGCCAAAGGGTTTGAACACTGAGGAATCTATCAGACATTCTGTGTGAGCCACAGGGGATCTCTGATATTTTATAGGGACAAACCAGGAAGATGCAATTCACCTTGGCAAGGCCGTCTTTTGGCCTCCCTCTCTGGGTCTCTGCTTTTCAGTTCAGTTTAATTCAATAAGTATGCGTTAAGTTTCTACCATATATCCTTTACTTGCCTACAAAGAGAAGAATGAAATAAATTCTGCCCTCAGTGAGTTTAAATTCTAGTAACTGCTGATGGTAGTGGTGTCTATACAGATAAGCATTAGAAACATAGGATCATAGATAGACTCTCCAAAATACGAATTATGGTTCCAGAAATCAAGTATTCATCTGTCTCCATAGGCTAAGACATCAAGAACTCCAAGGAGATAACAACCTGACTACATATCCCTGGCTTTCTTTTCCTACTAAAAATTCAATTTTCTATGAAAGCCTCCCTTAACCTCTCTTAATTTGAGTGCCTTCCTTTGGGTTATTTTATATTTATCTTTATAAAGCTTGCTTTGTATATATTTGTTTGCTTATCGCTTCTGACATTGGACTGTAATTTCCTTCAGGGCAGGCCTTTGTCTTTTGCCTACTTTTTTATCCCCAGAGCTTAGCATAGTGCTGGCTATTTAATCCATCAGGCCAATAAACTGAAATTCAGAGACCTGTTGCTTTCCCAAGAAAACATGGAACCATAGGAGGATATTGCCAAATGGTTCAAAAAGTTCTTCAGGGGACCAGAAGAAAGTCTTACCAATATTAAAAAAAGGAAATCCAAATAACACAAAACTATTCTGCACCCAACAGACACTGCAGAAGGGAATGGAATAATTTGTCCTGAAGAGCAAAGATGCTTAAGATAAAACTGAAAGTGATATAGTGGGTAGCTAAATTGAATTCATTATCTTTTTCCCTAAACACTCCCTATCTCCAATAGAGAGCAAAACCATCCTCCTAATCCCTCAGGCTAAGAACCAAGGTGTCACCCTCTACTCCTCACCTTCTCACCTCCAATATCCAATCTGTTGCCAAGGCCCATCCATTTCACTTTTGCAAAGTGTCTCAAATACATCCCCTTCTCTCCTCACACACTCTCATCATTCCCTTGTAAGATCTGGTGGGTCTACCTGCCTTGAGGCTCTCCCCATTCTAATTCACCCTCCCTTCAGCAATCAAAGTGATTTTCCAAAAGTACAGGTTCAACCCTCTCAGTCCCATGCTCAATGAACTCCAATGGCTCCTTATGTCCTCCAGGATAAAATAAAAAAAATTTCTGTTTGGTGTTCAAAGCCCTTCATAACTCAGCCCCACTCCTACTTTTTCTAGTCTTTTTTGTTTTTTTTTTTGGAGGGTAATTGGTGTTAAGTGACTTGCCTGAGGTCACATGGCTAGTTTTTGTGTCAAGTGTTTGAGGCCAGATTTGAACTGAGGTCCCCCTGACTCCAGGGCCGGTGCTCTATTCACTGTGCCACCTAGCCAACCCCTTTCTAGTCTTTTTCCACATTCCGCTGCCTATCCACCATGTTGTCTTTGATCCAGTCACACTAACCTCCTTTATGTTCCATGAACAAGACATTCTATCTCAGTTCCAGACATTTTCTTTGACTGTTCCCCATGCATGGAAAACCTTCTGGCTTTCCTGACTTCATTTAAGTCCCAATTAAAATCCCATCATTTCTCCATAGCTTTTCCCAGTCCCTCAATTCTAGCACCCTCCCTCTCTTATTTCCTATTTATCCTGCATATAACTTGTTTGTACATGTTTGTTTGTTGATTTCCCCATTAGATAGTGGGCTCCTTGAGGGCAGGGATTGTCTTTGGCCTCTTTACTGTATCCCTAGCATTTAGTAGAGTGCTTGGAACAAATAGGCACTTAATAAATGTTTATTGACTGACAAAAGTAATCATAAATGAACATAATCAATGAAAAATAGACATCCATAAAATAGACATTTAAAGAATTCCTACATAAATCTAGACCTGAAGCAGATCGCAAAGGCTATCTAGGGAAAGCCCTTAGTTTTGAGATGAAGAAATGAAACAGATAATATTATACATACATAAACATATATACACACAATGTATACATATATATCACAAACAATATATGCATACACGTGCCTATAAGTACAAATGCATGGATAGACATATATTCACATACATATATGTGTACATATACAAATACACATGTATGTTCCCATTTTAGAACATGCGAAGCTATTGGTTGACTGTTTCCTTACAGAGTGATGAAGAATAACATTTTAATGGGGCGGCCAGGTAGCACAGTGAGTAAGAGCACCGGCCCCAGAGTCGGGATGACCTGGGATCAAATCCGGGCTCAGACATTTAGCACCCACCCAGAAACACCTGGCCTTGTAACCTTGAGCAAGTTACTTAACCTCAATTGCTTAGGGGCAGCCAGGTGGCTCAGTGAGTAAGAGCACCAGACCCAGAGTTGGGATGACCTGGGGATTGAATCCGGGCTCAGATACTTAGCACCACACCCAGAAATAACTGGCTGTGTAACCTTGAGCAAGTTACTTACTCCCATTGCTTAAAAAAAAAAAAGAATAACATTTTAACTGGGAGCTGAGTGGGAATCAAGTATGCACATGAAAGGCTTCTGTGTATTTTCTGGTGGCAACAGAGGTATGAATTACTAAAAGTTCCCTCCCATCCTTTCTCTATGCGGCCATGTATCCTTCCTCTTTTCTTCATTGCCTTTGCCTTTTTCTGACTTTTAGATGAATATGGAGATGAAATGACCTTGTGAGATATTGAAGGTGGGAAGAGTCAGCAGAATTTGAGGGCAGCTTAGCCTGGTGAGCCAGCAAAGTTCTGGGGAAGTGACCTCCTGTTAAATGTAACCTGTCCTATCTTGGCTATGATCCATTAGGAAGTAAACTTGGTTGTTGGGGTGCATATCTGTGGCAAGTCTTTTAAGTGTAGGAGTAAGCTCACCAAAAATGTGTAGGACCTGATTGGCCCAATGTAGTAGCTTCAGTTGGTGAGAGTGAGTGGACTTCAACCTGGGACCTCTACCGCCCCTTGCTTCCTCCTGCATAAAGTTTGGGCAAACACCTGTTTTTACTTCTACTATCACCTTCCTCCCTGCTCCCTGTCTGATCAATATGGAGGAGAGTTAGGAGAGGGAAAAGTGGGGGAAAAATCAACCTATTTTCCCAGTGATTTTAGTTTGCTATGTATTGCTTTTAATATCTATTTGCATTTTCTCTGCTAACTGATGTGACTAATAACTCATATGGCCATTAACAATGAATTGTCCAATCCTATGACTTAAGGATTTTATAATTGAAGATGAAAGTTAACCCATGGGGAAATTGGTGCTTCAATCTAATAAGGGAGGTTTTTTCTTTGTGAAAATTTCTGAATATAGTGTATAATATACCCACTGGACAGCCTTTGAAAATGAAGAGAAAGAGAAAAGAACAGATTAGCCTGGAGGGTAGGGTCTTTGAATATACATTCTAAATCAGTTCCTTTCCTGGTACCACATGACATTCCTTACCTCTCATTTCCCCCAGCTACAACACACCCAGGAGTGTGTTAGTAAATGTTTAACATCTTACTCCCTAAGGATTGACTTCTCAAATACAATGTATCCAAGACACATTTTTAAGTTGAATCTGAATTATTGACATTTTCTCCATCACCTTCTCTTTTAGGTTTAGATGATCAATAAAGCAATAAATTCAGCCCTAATCTGTAACATTTGCTGTTTTCTGAGATGTAAATGCTCACACTAGAAACTTAATAATTATCTCTTGAAGATTTGAACAGGCTCCAGATCATCGCCTGTGTACCCTTATTAGACTTAAATCTAATTTCATATTGAGCTTGTTACAGTATTGAAATTTCAATGCAGAATGGGTTGGACTTTCAGAGACCTTGCAATCAGTCCTTTGCCCCTCAGGGTTCCATGACCCACAGGCTTAGAATCCCTGCTCTATAGAAATTGAGATGGAGGGAAAGGGATGAGCTAGAATATGGGCAATTCATCCTGGGACAGTAGCTGAAGAGAGTAAGCAGAGAGTGGAGCAACCCAGCAGAAAGAACCTGGAGCTTCCTCTCTGAACTCTTTGCAAGGTCCCACCTTGTGCCACACTAAATATTTGCTCTCTATTTATTCTTTCTCTTCTTCTCTAGTTTAATTACTCCATCTTCAGAAATACTCTACCATGATGGATCCAGGTATACATGGTCAATCTGTGATCTTATTGACACAAGCGCATTCAGTAGCACAAAGCACAACCCTGGTCCATGCCTGCTCATTTTGGACAGCTGTTGTCCATGCCCTACTGTTGATATGCAGAAGGTGCACGCTTGCTGTTTGCACATCTGGAGAAACACCACCCACCCCTTTGAAGAAAAAAAAAGAACAGTCCTTAAAAATGATGTATTTATAACATTTTGTTATTTTTTAAAGTTTGAGATTTCTGTGTTAAAGTATCCTACAGTGAATTATTTTGGGAAGGGAAGACTCCCTTTGTAGGTGAATAATATAGCTTAATGTGTTTTATAAAAACTTTTTTTCTTGAAGTGACACATCCTTGTATTGCAAAGAAGGAATGCATATATCAAGGAATGTTATTAGAAGGATAGTATGCTTTACACACCCCTTTTAGTTCCTTATTGGCCATTTTTTGACAATACCTAGGGTATGGGGGGGAGTGTCTTGGAGAAGATCTTGGAGTAGGAATCTTAGATATTTTTGTTCCACATAATTATGAAACATTTTAGGTGATCAATAAACTCTAGTTGCTTAGATTAGACTTGACAAAGTTCACAGAGGAATGGAAGACAATGGTCAAATCAGAGTAATATTTCATTTGGAAAAAAGCCATCACCACAACAGTTAGAGAGCAAAAAATCAGTACAATGGATCTTGAAAAAAATTTTAAAAAGTTGAACACAAATATATCCAAAACCAAAGTTGGGTAGAAAGAACTATATATGTAACCGCAAATCTCCATTGAATACAGCTTGTTTTTCTTGATTTATAATAAACTAAATATATTTATTCCATTCATCCAACTTGCCTCTATTTGCCTCTGATTTGTTCTCTTCATTGAATTACTAAAAATGCTTCATTGATAGTTCTTTCTTTCTCCCCTTATTTTCCTCTTTTCCTCTCCCTCCCTTCTTTCTTCCTTTTTGGAGAGGTTAATAGCTTCCTCAAGGTGACATATCCCCCTTTCCAGAGCAAGAAAGAGATTTTCCCCTTTTCAAGACATAATCTCCAATTGATAATGACATTCTAGAAATCTCCATCATTTGCATTTCAATTACTTGGAGAAGTCAACTGAAGATGCCTCTTCCCCAACACAGATTTTAAGCCTTCTCTCTGTTTTACTAGATGCCTTTATGCTGCTGTGATTGAAATAATTCATGACTTAGTAGCTAGATTTCTACCTCTAGATTATTCCTCTGACAACAATCACATGGTCTATCGTTGGACTCAGTCAATATTTTCTTAACTGGATAAGACTTGCCATAATGTCACCAAAATAGCCTTTAAGATTCCAGAGTTGTCTCTTTTTCAGTCTTTCCCTGATTTGGAAGAGAGGGATATGTAAACTGCCTTTTGAATTCAGGAATGGTTCAGGTCCAGAGAAGAGAAACCTAATGAAGGGGAGTCAGCGAGTTGGAACTGAAACCCAGGAATTTTGATTGCCCTCCCCAGGCTCCAAAGATGATTCAATAACTGTTATTATGATTAAATCATTTGTTTATTGTTTGTTGTTTGTCCTTCCTTCTCAAAGAGGACAATAACATCTGGAAGGTGATACTATGATTGCAAGTGAATTGGATTCTAGAGAAGGCTGTGCAAAGTCATGGTTGATGTGAGGATAAAATAAGATAATACTTGTAAAGTGCTTAGCAGTGCCTAGGACATAACAGATGCTTAATAAAAGCTTGCTCCTTCCTTCATTCCTTCATTCTTTCGTTCCTTCCTTCCTTCCATTCTTCCTTCCTTTCTTCCTCTTTCATTCCTTTTGTCATCTTCACTTTTTAACTCTCATCTTTCTTTTTTTAGGAATTTAATGTAATTTTCCCCTATTCTACTGTTTTATTTCTTATCATATTTCCATTGTTTTTGTTTCTGTAGAAGTTATTTAATTTTAAATAAAATTACTTATTTTATCTTTTGTAGTTGCTATTTAACACTATACTCTTTTTTTTAAAGTTAATAATACCTAACTAAAAATATATCTACTTCCTATCTTTCCAGTCCTCTTAATATATTACATACAGTCTCTCCTCCCCACCCTGTACCCTTCATTCAGTGACACTGGTTTCCTTGTTCTTCTTACTAGACACTGTCTCCTGGCTTCTTATTTTTGTCTGCTGTTCCCCATGTTGGGAATGTTCTTTCTCCTCATCTCAAGTTTCTGACTTACCTGGCTTCTTTCAGATGTTAGCTAAAGTCCTACTTTCTGTAAGAAGTCTTTGCTGAACTCACTTAATGCTTGTATCTTCCTTCTTTTAATTATCTCCAATTTATGTAGCTTGTGCATAGCGGTTTCCTTCTTATCCATCCTTCCCCTCCCCTTACTTTCCCCCTTTCCCACCACCCCATTAGCCTGCATGCTGGAGTGTAAGGACTGATTTTTACCCTATCTTTGTATACTCAGAGCTTAGCACGGTACAGAATACACAGTAGGTCCTTAATAGATGCTTATTGAGTCACTGATTCCTCTATTCTTATAGAATTATATTTAATATTAAGGTTGTATATTTCAACTGAATCGGGGAATATGGCATATGAAGTTGATCTAAACCTAATTTCTTCCAGATTGCTTTCCTGTTTTCCCAGCAGTTTTTTTTTATAAAATAGGGAGTTCTTTCCCGAGTACTTTATATTTTGGGGTTTACCAAACTCTAGGTTATAGAGTGACATTGTTTCTGACTTTCCCTTGTCTAGTCTATTTTATTGCTACTTCTTAATTTTTTAACCAGTACCAAATGGTTTTGATATCTGCTGTTTCATAAAATAATTTGAGATCTGAAAGTGCTATTCCCCTTACATTCATGCCTTTTCTCATTATTTCTCTTAATGTCCTAGATTTTTTTCTTTCTCTAAATGAATTTTATTATTATTTTATTGAGTCTTTTTTTTTAAATATCCCTTTGATGGTTGCACTGATATAGCACTGAAACTATAAATTAACTTTGATAGTATTGTCATTTTATTATATTGGCATGGTCCAGCCATAATCACTAAATTCCTCCAGGTATTTAAGTTATTTTTTTATTTCTTTAAGTAATATTTCTAATTCTTTTACCTAGAGTTTTTATTTCATCTACCATTTCCACTCTTGTCTCTTGTTTTCATTTCTTCTAGGTACTCTTGTAGTTCTTGTGACCAGAATATTATTTTCCTATAAGGCTCTAGCTGTAATTGTTCGTGGAATTCCTCCCTTTTTCTGGATTCTCATTTTGGGTATCTCTTGATTTATATGTCTTTGAAATATTCAATGTGCTCTTCCATTTATTCCTATTTCTAGCCTTGGTTCCTAGTATGAGATTTTGTGCTAGGCCCAGGCAGTAGTCAGGTCCTATTCAGTCCCTATCTTGATTTCTCAGATTCCTGCTGCTGTTTCCACCCTCCCTGATGTGGCTGTACTCAGAGTTCTGGCAGGTTTGAAGCCTCTCTGAATCATCTGGGGTCCTCTCAACCCTCAAGATCATCTCAGGTCAGGGTTCTGACAACTTTTGGTTCTTGTCCACAACCAAAGTTCTGTGGTTTTCTGATTCTCCTGGATCCTATAAGAGCATTCTAGGCTCCTTGCTCCCTGGCAAAATACCACTGAAGTTTTTAGTTGTCCCTAGAGTACTTCTAGTCATCATATTGACAGATTTACAGTTTGTTTTTCTGTGCTTCTGCTGACTATCCTTGTGGAAGCATCCTGTAGGCTTCTGGCTCTGATTTTGTGTAGTCCTGAGCTGAATGAAAGAGCTTACTGTTGTATCTCTTCAGATTTCTTTATTTAATTGTTACTAGAGTTTATGCTTTAGATCTTAGAGCCTGTGAAAACTTTTATACCATATTCTTAACCAAATATTCCACAATGTGACTTTTAAAATGTTATATTGATCAAAATTCAAGGGGAGTTTCCTAGGGGAAAATGCTCACATTTTAAGGTTAGTTTTAAAAAAAAAAGTGTTTTCCGATCAATACATGATATCTGATATATATGATTGGTAAATATCTATATATTTGCCCATTAGAATGTAAGCTCCTTGAGGGCAAGAATTGTTTTTCTACCTCTCTATCCGCATAGGCTGGCACATGGGAAACTTATTGGTCTGATACATCATTACCCATTTTACTCAAGGGTGTCTAAAGTACATGGCTATAAATTATGGAATTCTATCCCTTCGGAAGGATTAAAATTACAAGTAGCTAAAAGAGTAGTGGAAGGGCACATGGTAGTTATAAACAGGTTCTTGCATATTGCCAACAATGACTTGTGCTCAAGAGGTAGCAGAGGGCGCATCACTAAAAGACTTGAATCACTGGAAGAGTTGAGAAACACATGAGGCAAGAATGAGAGATAAAAATCAGATAGATGGAATATTGCAATGGTCACCCCAAAATTAAAAAAATAACATCAAGAGGAAGGTGTCCAGGACTTTGGGTACATTTTTATGGGAATTCATGGAAGAATATGGAGGACAATCATGAAGGAAATGAAGGTGTGGATAGGTTTTCATTATCTGTACAAGTGAAGAGAAAGTATTCATATTGATGAATTCCTAGACTTTTAGAAGTATAAAATTGAAGATCCTGGCAATTTCAACTTGTGCTGTGCAAATGGACAGGTTGCCATGTCTCTAATGGGTGGGAAATAATTTGCTATTGATGATTTCTTCCCATAGTGGACGCTAGGTAAAAATCATTACTAAGACATTATATAAAGTTACACAGAAGGACCTCTAGTTCATGGAATCCACCAGGGATTTCTACCTTAAAACATAGATTTAGGGAGGAAGTCAAAAGGCATCACTGCCCTCCTCTTTTTCCTATAAAAAATGAGGTACTTGTCAGAAAAGGCACAGAGCTGTCAGGGAAGATCATAAATGTGGCAGGATGAGCAGCAAGGTCAGGTCTGATCACACAAAGTGAAATGGAGAAGAGGAGCAATTATCTGGGTTATTCAAGTCAGAAACCCTGTCAACTCAAATATTTGGATCATTGAGGCATGTGTATCCTTTGTGCTTGACTTATCTGGATAATTGCCTCAGTCCTCCAAGGCGTGTGTGTGTCTGTGTGTGTGTGTGTGTGTGTGTGTGTGTGTGTGTGTGTGTGTAGACCTGGCCAAGAACCAATTAATATCTTCACATTAGGGGACCAATTCCCATGGCTCCAAGTCAGGAATAGGGTGGAAATGTCAGACACATCTAGCCAGGGGATAGTTTCTCAGGGTGAAAACTTCTCTGTTTCAATTATGAATCTCTGAAAACTCTCATGTCTAATTGCATTTTGCAAAATCTAGCTAGTGTTTCAGAAATCAAAGAGAATATCAGAATGGAAAGGAGCCCAACTACCTTATCTGACTTAGAGTCCCTTAGCTGCTCAACTAGACAATTCCTAGATAGGTGGAGATATCATAAGATCATAGAATTTATAGGTGAGAAGAAACTCTCTATTCCAGTTCCTTATATTGCAGAAAAGCAAGGCCCATTGATATTTAAGTGACTTGCCCAGGGTCACACAGGGAGCAAACAACAGAGAGAGAATGTTGACCCAAATCCTCTGACTTCAAATCTAATGTTCTTTCTCCTACAAAGCCCCTCCAGTGGGCTTAACATCAGAGTAGCTAAGGGGTTTCCTCCAATTCTCACCCTCATTATTTCTGAGATGTCAAGAAACAGGAGTTCACATTTCCTTCAGATAATTTCTGCAGCTAATTGTATTTAAATTCCTCTTTCATTCCTGCTGTCCGGGATTCATTTTTAATAAAAGAGAAACCAGGGTCTGGCTTTTGTTAAATTGGGAGTGTTCTGCAGAAAAATTCCCAAATAATTAGTAGGTATGCTTTTCACAGATGCTTCTCAGCCAAGAGCAGCCGTTGTCCACCCTCACAATAAAATTCAATTATATTAAATTACATGAATAGTAAAGATCGACAACCGAGCTGTAGCAACCCTAGCGATTGGTTCCTTATTGAAATGAATTGCTGGGTCATTTTAATCAGCTAAGTGGTGCTGTGATACCCTCTATTCCTTTCACTCTAAGAGGCTTCTCCACCTGCACTCATCAGGAGAGCAATTTAACAGTCCCCTGCTATTAGTCATTGCTGGCCTATTTAAATAAAACCAACCAGAGCCAATAAAGCATTGATCAATATGGGACAAATGGTAGGGGTTGTATTAGAGCAATAGACCCCCCTCACCATCTCTAGTACTTTCTCCTAAACAAATTAGAGAAAATGAATTCAAATGAGAAAAAGTTGAAGGGAATTCAGTTCATCTGTGGGAAAGAGCACTGGCTAAGGAGTTAGAAACCCTGGGTTCTAGTCCCAGCTGTTCCATGGATTGACTGCATGCCCTGAGGCAGGTATGTAATCAGCAAGCCTTTATTAAGTGCTTTGTGGCAGTCCCATCTACTCTTTGGGATCCCATTTGGAGTTTTCTTGACAAAGATACTGGAGTGCTTTGCCATTTCTTTCTTCAGCTCATTTTACAAATGAGGAAAGTGAGGCAAATGGTTAAATGACTCACAAGGGGTCATTCATTGTGCTAAATGCCAGACCTACAAAGAAAGATAAAAACCCCAAGGAGCTCCTCTAAATAATGCTGGAAACTACAGAAAAACAACTACACCTACAAGGTATACACAGTATATATGAGAAGACCTCTCAGAATGCAGACACTCTTGTGGATGGTAAGTAGCACATTTAAACTCTCTAGCCCACTCCCTTATATTGCAGAAAACCAAGTCCATTGAGAGTTAGTGACTTGCCCAGGGTCACACAGGTAACACAGAGAGAATGTTGACCAAGGTGATGAGTGTGATAAGGGGGATGGCATGGGAAAGACCTCTTGCAATGCAGGAGCATATGACCTGAACCTTGAAGGAAGCCAGGAAATCCAGGACTCAAAGTTGAGGAGGGAGAACCTTCTGGGTTTAGGATAGAATCTGTGAAGAGGCCGAGACACAAGGGATGGAGTCCCTGCTGAAGGGATGCCACCATCACTGAGTCATAGATCATATAGTAAGGAGTAAAATGTAAGGAGACTAGAAAGAAAGGTAGGGGGCAAATTTTGATTGTCTTCAAAAGTCAAACGGAGAATTTTATATTTGTTCCTGAAAGAGAGATTCAAGGGAGTTTATTGAGTAGGGAAGTGACAAGAACAGACTTGTAATTTTGAATTCTTCTGCAGCTGAGTGGAGAATGGAGTAGGATAAGAAGAGACTTGAGCAAAAGAGTCAGTACCCAAATCCATTGCAATCGTTCAGGCTTGAGATGATCTGGGCTTGCACCAGAGTGAAATCAATATTCACTCTTTGAAAAATATTTATTAAATGTCTCTTTTGTGTGAGGCACTGAACATGGAAAAATAAAAACCAAAAAACAGTTCCTGACCTCAAGGAGCTTATATTTGACTGAGGAAAGCCACATGTACACAGATAGGTACATAAGAGGTACAAGATCGACATAAGCTCCTTAAGGACAGAAACAGTTTTATATTTTCCTTGTATGTTTAGTGCCTAGCAGAGGGTCTAAAACATTGTCAGACAGTTAATAAATGTGTATTTATTGAGAGGTTAAGACAAGATGAGTAAAAAGTAAGGTAGGAATGGGTTAGGCAATCAGGATACCAGTGCCCTATGGTAAGAACACATATAGAATGCTGGAGGTATCCTCTTTCTGCCCCAAGCAGACCACATCTGGAGTATAGTAGTCAGTTTTGGGACACATTTTGAGACAGGACATTGGTAAGCTGGAGTACATAAAAGGAGGAAAGTATGTTAGAAGCAGTCGACTCCAATCTACTCATTTTGCACATAAGGAAACTGAGGCACAGAAAGTTTGAGTGACTCATCCAAGGAAATGCAACAAGTAAGTATCTGAGGTGGGATTTCACCCAAGTCTTTTTGGTTCCAACTCCAGCACTCTAGTCATCCCTCCATGCTACCTCTTCTCTTTAGAGAAAAAGATTTCCTTAACTCATGAAATATTACACATATGTAAACCATTATATTTCTTTCTTTTATTTCACTGGAAAGAAATAATCTACCTAAACTTAATCAAAAAGACCTGCCAGCAGATTTGTTACTGCTGATGTGAAAATGGATTGCTATTCTCCAACTGCAATGCATCAAGCAGAAATGACTTTCTAGTGATTTGCTCTTGTGATGAGACTGGCCATGGTTGGTTTTCGAATTTTCACAGTAGCTAGAAGGTCAGGCCCCAAATGGTTTAGCTTTGAGTGGAACCATCTTGAAATCAAGTACAGCCAAAGAAAAGATGAATTGGAAAGCCTTTAGTGTCCAACTTTAGATTTCTTCTTCTTTCTTTTCTTTTGGAGGAGGAAAGGCAGGGCAATTGGGGTTAAGTGATTTGCCCAAGGTCACATGGCTAGTAAGTGTTTAGTGTTTGAGGCTGGATTTGAACTTAGGTCCTCCTGACTCCAGCACTGTAGCAGCAAGCACCCCAGCGTCCCCAGGGTCCTTGCCAACACAGGTTCTTAGATCTGCTTTGATAAAGGAAAGCAACTCAAAATGGGTTAACAAGCTTACTTTAATCAGTCAAACATGGATCGTTTACCTAGTTCAGGGGGGAAAGGTCAGCACCCAGAACTTCAGAATATACAGACAGAATTATCAAGACAGAAACAGATCAAGTAGATAGCTTTCCAAACTGTCCAACCATTACATCCATACCAAATCAACATCTGGGTTTCAAAGCTGGGGGGCCCTGGACAAGGGCTTCCCACAGTTTCATCTGATTAAATCACAGACTATTTCTCAAAGTGAGCCCCAAAACAAAGCTACACATCAGGGCTTATATAGCCTTCTCCTGGCTCAGAGAATGTAACAACCTTAATTGACTCACTGGCCAATCAAGAAGTATCTACTGAAAAACAAGGCTCCCACCCCAGGCTCCAGGTGCACTTTAGCCTAGGAGCAGGGAAGATTTTGAAAATTTACATTCCCATTACAAGCACTCATGCTCTATTTACTGGGCCACCTAGTTGTCCAGACTTTAGATTTCTTGATGGTGAGAAATTGGCCAACACAGGGTAGAGAGCCAAGAGTGAACCTACTTAATCCTCTTGAAGTAGGCCATGTCTATGTATTTATGCCCCCAGAGAAGCTCTCTAAATTAGGAGCACACAAAACCTGACTGTTTTCACAATAGGAAGAGAAAAGTCAAAGGAGGAGTATAAAGCAGGCTATTCAAAGCAATACATTTCAAGTTAACTACTCTGAGGAAGGGCTGGCAAATGGAGGAGGAAAGGAATATTTGGAAGGATGAGGGGAAAAGGAGGAAGAGAAGGACAGCATGAAGGCAGAGGATAAAGAAAAGACAAAAAGAGAAGAGGACAAGAGAGGAGAAAATTTTAAAAAGGAGATAGGATAAGAGAAGAAAAGAGCAGAGAGAGAGAAAAAGAGTAAAAAAGAAGAGGAAGAAAGATTGAAAAGAGAGGGAATTGAAAGAGAAAAAAGAGAAAGATGAGAAAAAGAAAGGAGAAAAAGGAGGAAGAAGAGGGGAAAAAGGGAAGAAGGAGAAAAGGAAGCCAAAGAGGAGGAAGGAAATGAAGATTTCTGAGGCAGCCAATTCCATCCACAAAGAAGTGACTTTTGGCAGCTCAGGAGAAGCAAGGTATCCTGAAAGGGAAAACCATTAATGAGGTGCTGAAGAATACATCCCGGCCCTAATTATGAAGCTTACCAGACACTAGTAATTGCAGAAAAAAAAATCATCAAGAGATATTCCCTAACACAAATCCAGGTCATTACAAAATAATATTTAAGTAAAATTTACATATAAAAAGAAGTGGATCTTTTTTTGCCATCTGGGACCCTTTTTTTCTTCCCAGTGGTGTGTGATAGCTGGGAATTGGTTCACAGCTCCCCAGTAAGTTGGGATCTTTGAAATCTTAGCACAAACTTATCTCAGAATGAGTAGCATGAGTTAAAGGTCAGAAAACTTATACCAACTTTCCAAATATCAACTTGATTCGTTTCAATTCAAAGCATGTCCTATAAGTGCTTACTTGGTACTAGGCCCTTTTGTTGTGTAAAAGCTGTCTGAAGCCTAGCCTATGGATAGGTTATATACAAGCACCTAAGGCTTAGATCTAGGGTACCTATTAGTGGAAACTGAATCAAGACCTTGTAGGGGCAGGGTTACGGGAGAATTGCTGTTTTTCTCATTTTGGAAAGAAGAAAATGGATGAATGAACACTGAAATAAGATGGTGGCCGAAGAAGTCATGTTCCATCTTTATATTCCAAATTGAAAGTGTCTCAATGACAAAGATAAATAAGGCCAAAAACTGTCCCTGATATTGGATAGTTGGTGGCAAAGAAGTTGGACACTGCTTTGGGACTGAGTACATACATTTGAAAAGAAATAAAACTATTAAGTGAGGAATTGAATGTGGTGTGTAAAACACATTTTTCTAACACTAAGAGACAGGGTTAAAACATTCATTTCTATGAAACCTGATTTACAAATAATAACAGAAGTCTATACCATTTTTACTACTGATTTCTCTTTGACATTGGGTTTGCAGCAATAAAAATTATACTGCTTGCAATGAAGATTCTGTTCCTTCTTAGGTATAAGGAGAAGCCAGTTCCAAGTTTCAGAATTCTTGTCAGCATAGAAAAGGAACTATATTTGGGGCAGGTGTCAGGGCCTATATTCAGGAGGCATATCATAGGAAATTATGTTCAAAATGGAAATAAAAATAAATTAATTTCTAAAATAAATAAACTAGAATTTCTATTAGATAAAGGCAAACCAAATTGAACAACGAACAATTGTTAGGTGAAATCAGTCTGTGGAGAGCCCTGTTGCTCACGTTTCTTTAACTCTTAGTTCAAGTATTCATTATCTGCCTCCTGGACTATTGAAGCAGATTGTTATTTGTCTTCTGACCTCCAATGCCTTCCTCCTTTAATTGGTCCTACATACACACATATGTGCATATATTATATATACACATGTATATATACATAGTCATATGTATATATACAAACATATATGCATATATATATATATATATATCCATGTTATCCTACTAATATAGTGATCTAACCATATGTCATTTCAAACTTTACTGGGACCAATTTTCCTCTAATATTAAAAAACAAAACGAATAAAACAAATGAAAAAAAAATACCAAACAAACAAACAAATATCCTCAAGCCTGGTATTAAGGCTTTCTACTATCTGGCTCCTGTTTACTTTCCCTGACTTATTTCATTTTACTTTCCCTGACCCTATCTATGCTTCACACAAAATGAACTATCAATTTTTGCCCAATCTTGTCCTGTTCTTTTCTATTGTGCTTTCAGTCACACATACCATCCTCTATGCCTGGGAAGAATTTCCTGAACATCTATGTAGTTTGAAATTCTTCTTTCCCTTAATGTCTAGCTTAGTAGCTATGCTTTTCATGAAAGCTTCCATGATCCACACATAAATCCACACATGTGTAAATATGTGTATGCATATATATACACATGCACACATACATATGTGTAGATATGTAAGTGTATGTATGTCAGACGGTCAACAAGCATTTATTAAGAATCTACTATGTTCTAGGCATTGTCCTAAGGGCTAGGGATGAAAAGAAAGGCAAAAGCTGCCCCTGCCCTCAAGAGGGATCCATTCTATTGTGGAAGGGACCCGTAAACTACTTTACATTACAAAGTCCAATTCAAGAGGAGACCCTGAGAGCTGCAGGACTGGGAAAGACTTCCTACCAAATACGAGCCTGGAAGGCAATCAGGGAAACCATGCCATTGGAAGGAGCACTCCTTATAGGTAGGAATGTGATTTTCCATCTTGATAACCCTAGCATCAACAATGGTGCCTTGCACCAAGTAAGGGCTTATTGAACCTGCATTGACTTTAATCTTATAGAATTCTGGGTTAAAGAGGAGAGACCCAAGTGCTAACTAGCACAAGGCTGCTGGGGTTGTATTTCAGGATGCTGAAATTCTGAGAATGCCAATAGTCCTTGCATGACTTCTGTTGTACAGAAACAATTGTGTTTAGCATCTGTTTCTTTAGTAAGGATATTTGGTTAAAATAGGAAGTTAGCAGATGGCATACTTCCTTCCATGTACTGCAGCTTCATCCCAAGTCAGCTCCTGCACATCCCCAGTTTTACTTCCATCCTCACCACAGATGTCTCTTTAGTGGCCTAGAGGCATCTCAGGCTCAATGTCTCCCCTGCACAGGGTAAAGGGCAATGTGACACCTTCTGACAACTGAATTGCCATGGGCATAAAAATCCAATGAGAAAGGTACAGAAATTTTTATTACATTGCATGGTTGATAGCTACCCGGAATCAGTCCGTCCATCAATAAAAACATTTGTCAAACATCTGTGACATTCCAGACACTGTGATAAGTGCTAGGAAGAAAAAGAAAGTCAAAAGACACTGTCTACTCTCAAGAAGCTTGCGATGGGATGGGGAAGATGATACAGATTCGATTATGTACAAATGAGATAGATACAAGATGAAGTGGAGATGATCACAAGAGGGGAGACATTAGTGGAGAATCAGAACAGGTCTCTTGGAGAAGGTGGTGTTTTAATTGGGAATAGAAAGAAGCCAGGCTAAGCCATGGAAATCAGGAGGCAGCATACTCTAGGCATGAAGTACAGTCAGCAAAGGTGCCCAGAGTCTGGGGGATAGAGTACTTTCAGGGAGCAGAGTGAAGAGTTGCGTGTAAAAAGTCTGGAAAGGTAGGAGACATCCACCTTGCAAAGGGTTCTGAATTACAAGGAAAGGTTCATTTTTAATTATGCAGATGATGGAGTTTATTAAATAGGAAGATAATATGGTTACATCTGGGCTTTAGGAAGATTAATATGACATTTGAGTGGAGGATGAAGAGGGAAGAGACCAGAGTCAGGGAGAACTGCCAGCAAGTTATTATAACAGTATGGGTACAAAGTGATTAGGAATTGAACCAGGGTGGTAGCAATATCAGAAGAGAGAAGATGTATTCAAGAGATGTTGCAAAGATGAAATTGACAGCCCTTGCCATCAAACTGGATATCAAGAGAGAGTGACCAGTTAAGAAGGACACCTGGGTTGTGAGCCAGGATGACTGGGAGAATGTTGACAAAGATAGGGAATTTGGAAAGGGGAAGGGTTGGGGAGAAAGATAATGAGTGCTGTTTTGGATGTGTTGAATTTGAGATGTCTGTAGGACTTCCAGTTTAAGATGCCCAGTTAAAAGTTAGAGATGTAAGACTGGAGGTCGAGAGAGAGCTTAGGGTTCAGTAAGTGAATCTGAAAGATTTTAGCATAGAAGTTTTAATGGAAACAATGGGAGGTCATGTTTAATGGGAATAACTTGGACAAAGATCCAGCAATGTAGAGTGAGAAGGTGCAGTCAGAGGTGTAGGAGGGGATCTTAGAGAAGTCTCAAGTAGAAGGTGATCAACAGTGTCAACAACTTCAGAAAGATCAAAAAGTTTGAAGTCTGGATGGGGAGGGATGGGAGCCATTAGATGTGGCAATTAAGTGACCATTGGAAACTTTGGAGAAAGTAGTTTCATTTGTGTGATTAAAAAATAGAAATGAGACTGTAGAATTAGGAAGAGAATGACAGGAAAGGAAATGGAAACTTCGATTATATGGAGCTTTTGCAAGGAGTTTTGGCCACAAAAGTGAGAGGAGGTATGGGATAATAGTGGAGATGAATCAATCAAGTGAAAGCTTTTTGAGGCTGGAAAAACCATGTTTGTAGGTAATATGGGAGTGACAAAATAGATGAGGAGGAAAGACTTAAGATAAATGAGGGGGTGGGGTAAGAGAGGGGACAATCTTCTGAAGAAGACAATTTGGAATGGGATCACTTGAGAATATAGTCAGTGCAGGGGTGATGGTCTAGGAAAGAAGGGTAGTAAGGGATGGGAAGTCATGGTGAAGATTAAGAATAGGACTTGGGGTTATAAGGAAGAGTGGGAGGTGTTACAATGATAAATTGTGATCAGATAAGGGATTATCAGAGTTCAGTACCTGGAAGTGGTACATTTGTGGCTGATAGCAAGGTCCAGGATATAGGCACTTTAATGCATAGTTGAGGTCAGGTGGAGGAGTAGGTTATGTGAAGTGAGAAAGCCAAGGACTATGAGGATAGAATATTTGAGGGAGTATCAATAGGCACAATAAAATCCCCTAATATGACCACAGGAATTGAAGAGGAAAGACTGTGTGCCAGGCACTGAACTCATTGAGAAAAGAAGTGTCCTAGGAGAGAGCAGATTGGGTGATAGGTATGGCCTGAGTGACTCTTAAAGGAGGGGAGGTTACTGAATTGCCATTGTAGAGGGAGAACATAGAAGTGACAATAGGGAGCAAGAGTATTCCAACTCCTTCACCTCAACATGGTGGGGGCAGGGAGTGAGTAAAGGTGCACTCTTGCTGTAAATGGAGGCCAGGTGGGTTGTATCCTTAGATGGGAGCCAGGTTTCAATGAGATTCAGAAGATGGAAGGAATGGAAAAGGCAAATATTTAAATTAAAAGTACTTTAATACCAGCAGAGGAGGCATTCCAGAAAACACAATAGAAAGGGTAAGTGGCTTTATAGTGGAGCATTGGGAAGGTTGGGTTGAGATGGATGTGAATAAGGGAGCACACAGTGACGGACAGAGGATAGGGTTTGAATGATGACAGTGGGAGTTTTAGAATCACCAAGATGAGGAGTGTATGACTAGAGGGGAGTCTTTTAGTCACTGAGGAATAATTTCAGTTATCAACATTCCTAATGCACTAGATTAAAGGAAACGTGAACTGTAAGTGGGCAAGCCCCATAAACTCTTTCTGACTCAGTTTCCTCATGTATAAACACAGGGATAATAGCATTGACTTCCTCCAAGGGTTGGTATGAGTAGAAAATGATATAATATTTGTAAAGCCTTTTGTAAGCTTTAAAATGTTGCACAAATGCTATATTGTTATTTGCAGTAGCAGATATGATGATTGGAATCTATTATCCTGCTCCAACAAGATTTTTATTTTGTCTACTGGGTCTCTGTATTTTAAACACTTTTATTTCCACTTAGTTTGTACATTATAAGCATTTGGAATGGGAACATCCATTAGAAACTGAATTTTTAAAATTTTTAATAGATCAAAGCAAAGTCTAGACAACTCTAGATAACTGATGTGTGATAATACTTTAATATCAAGGTTAATTCTTCAGGATGTTTTGATATCTTACCTTATAAGATGGGGATTTATTACCTATTAGATAATTAAAAATAGCAATCTTTTAAACTATAATTCAATCCACAAAGTCATGATATTTGGTCAGTGCTAACATTTTGCAGTTTGCAGTGAGCTTTTATAATTTCTACCTTTTCTTGCATAGTCTACATTAACCACTTATTTTGGTCTCCTTAAGGATAATTTTTGTGTGATGGTAATAACCCATTCCTAAATACCATCAAAACCCCTCTGTTGTAATCAATGAATCCATACTGCTCGATCAAAGTTTTTGTTCAATGCTTTGTCATCAACTGACTGTTGGTTGTGTTCATACAGTTGTTGCCTATGGAGAGGATTTTGTTTCTTTTCTTGAATCTGAGCCATTTGAGGAGATCCCCCTAGGGATTACATCACTTTCAGGTATATTTGACAAATCCAAAAGTGTGCACCTATTGTGGCATTTTAATATTGCTTCTTGAAATGACGTACACTTTTTCCAAAAGTATTTCTTCAGGTTCTTGACCTGCCTATCAAGTTCTCTTAGAATCTCTATCACACCTTCCTTCACACTTCTTTCTGATAATCTTTCTTTTTTTTTATGAGCAATCGGGGTTAAGTAACTTGTTCAAGGTTACACGGCCAGGTGTTTCTGGGTGGGTGCTAAGTGTCTGAGCCCGGGATTCGATTCCCAGGTCATCCGACACTGGAGCCGGTGCTCTTACTCGCTGAGCCACCTGGCCGCCCCCTAATAATCTTTCAATAGTTGACTTAGGGTGTTGAATCCTACATTTCATTAACATACAGTTTAATGAGGATACGTTTCAATTTCATTGTGGTTCATTTTGTAGTGCCAATGATGTGTGTTAAAACTGTTATTCTGTGGGTACTAATTGTATTAAATTTCTTCTTAGCATAAAAGAGTAGATTTCCAGATGTCTTTAAGTCTCAACATATTCAGCCACAATTTTCTTTTTGCCATTTTTGTGCTCAATGATCTTTGAATATTCATTATATTACCTTTGTCCATTGGTTTTATTTGTCTTCCAGATTCATCCTCAACACCTTTAGTTTCAATCTTTCCTTGGCATACATTCACAATTTTACACTTGCCAAGTTTAAATGACACATGGTAGCTTAGTGGTACAGTCGATAGAGTACTGGTCCTATAGTCAGGATGATCTGAGTTCAAATCTTAGACACTTGCTATCCCTATGACTTTTGTCAAGCCACTTAACTTCAATTTACTGTAAAATGGGAATAATAATGACATCTCTCCCCCAGTGTTGTTAGGCTCAAATAAAATAATTTTTGTAAAACATTTAGCACATAGTCATTGATATATAACTGCTAGTCGTTATTATTATCGTTGATTAGTCTGATATCATTGGAGATATACTCCATGAAATAAAGAAATAGTTGAATGTATATATGTGTGTGTGTTAGTGGGGTAATATAGCTTGACATCTTCCATGTTGGTCAAGTGATTAATAGAATATTTTGGTTAAACTCCATTTTTAATTTGGAAGTCATACTTAGTTCTCTTTAGGAGAGATACTATCTTGAAGGATAGGCAGAACCATAATGAATTTAGACTATATATCTCCTGATTCTTCCTTCCCCAATAGCATGTTTTCTATGAATTATTCTTGACATTTTTGCATTGTTGATTGGTTTAAAAAATAGAACAGTTTACTATGTGAATATCAAATCATTTTGCATTCTTGCTATTCTCAGATTTAGTTTATGTATTTACAGTACATGAATAATCCATGAGTGCAGAATCGAGTCCAAGGCTTTGTGATTATTAACAAAAGCAGTATAACTATTATGGCATTTAGGGGCAATTCGTTCAACAAGTGTGAATCAGCAATAATATTGCTTATTGAATTTGGATTCAGAAGTCATTCAGTTAAATCCTAGCTTTCTTACTACTTATAGAGCCTTAGGTGAGTCACTTAACTTTGCTGGTCCTCAATGTTATTATCTGTAAAATGAGCAAGCTGGGGGGCAGCTGGAGACAGTGAATCAGCAATAAATTGCTCTTTACATCCACTCCTAAGACCCGTAGGCAAACTCTTTTCTGCTACTTAGTCAATATATTGTTTCTTATAAATGCTGATAGAATAAAAAAAAAAAACAGACAAGGTCCGCAAGGTTTGTATAAAGTACAAAAGCAAATAAATGTTCTCTATTTGAAGGAATCATTGTTGTCCTCATTCTTTTTTTATTAAATACATGAAACTTTTTTTTAACTAGCATCAGGCTTACCAGAGGAAGCTGGTAAATGTGTTGCTAATAATTCATTCACCATTTTGAAGTGTTCAAGTCAATAAGATCTATGTAGCTGTGGGATTTTCAGCTCTTCCATGGGTCTATCTTTTTCCTCTTTTTTTAAAGAGAATCTAAAGTTTCAGATGCATTCTATGGTATACTTGTTGGGTTATTTGTTGTATTAATAATAGACAAACTTTCCATTTCTTGTTAGATCCAATTTATGTTGGCCTTCTTGTTGCCATATAGACACTGACCTTTCCCATATCCTCCTTCTTTGGGAATTCTCTTTTGCTTCTAATTTCTTAATTTCTCAAACCTCTGTAGTAAAGTTTTTGACTGAAGTCTTTATTTTGTTTCTTTCGTTGTTTTGATTCCTTATATCACCTTAACCTTTTGATTTTTCCTTTCAATTGTTATATATATATATATATATGGATATGTACACTTATATATGCACATATAAACATACATGTATATTGTATATGTATGCATGTAAACATTCATCTATATACCTATCCTCTTAGAGGGTCCTGAGATGTTTTTCTCCTTTATGTCAAATATTAGGGACAGTGAATTCACTTGCTCTTCTGTCTTTCAGGAGTAACATAACAGTTTTGAGTAAAGATAGGTCCCCTATGCCTCCCCTTCTATTTCTTTTAGGTCTAGATATATGTATACATCTATAGATATATCAATAGCTAGAGGTCTATAATGTATGGTTATATCTTTTAGAATCTGTGATCTGCTTAACTTCTATCTGAGTCCTAAGATTATCAGATTGAGAGCCCAAAAGGACTTTAGGAAGTGATCTCATCTAGCTTGCTCATTTCACTTGCTTTTGCTTTTTTTATTTTTGAGGGCAATTAGGGTTAAGTGACTTTCTCAAGGTCACATGGCTAGTTTTTTGTGTTAAGTGTCTGAGGCAGGCTTTGAACTCAGGTCCTCCTGACTCCAGGGCTGGTGCTCTATTCACTGCACCACCTAGCCGCCTCTCCTCCCACCCCCTCTCAGCTTGCTCATTTTACAGATAATAAAATTGAGGACCAGAAAAGTTAAGTGACTCACCTAAGGCTGTATAGGTAGTAAGAAACCTAGGATTTTAAATAAATGACTTCTGAATCCAAATTCGATAATGCTTTCCGACCCAATGGTCATCTAGCCTTTGCAGGTAGTGTGGGGAGCTTATTACCTAATGAAACAATCCTTCCGATCATTGGACCTCTCTGATTTTCTAGAAATTCTTTATATTGAACTAAATTCATCCTCCCTATATCTTCCCCCCACTTTTCTGGTTTTTCTTTCATCCTTCCAGACCAGGTAAAGCAGGTCTGATTCTTTGTCCACATGAGAGTCATGTTTGCAAAATGAACAAGAGTTCCTTTGCTCTATCATCTTACCTCTCTTTGGAATATTTTCTGTTTCCTCATCTGAGAGCTGGGACAGGGAGAGAAGCAGACAATATTCTAAAAAGGAGAGAAACTGGTGCAAAGCTCCCTGTCTCTCTGTTTCTGTCTCTTTCATTGTGTGTGTGTGTCTCTAGCCTTGTTCTCCCCAGATTCCCACCCAACCTTGGGCTTTAGCAGTACGGCAAGCCAGGGCCAGGTACCAGTCCCATCAACCCAGGAATTCTTTTGGAATAGTTGGCATTGTTCAGCTTAGAATATTGCAAGTTAATTGTTAGCTAGAAAAGAAAAATTAGGAGCAGGAGAAGTGTTCTGCATGGATTTAGTGTATTTGAATAATTTAGACCCCCGCCGTCAGCATGACAGGAGTGTTTTTCTCTCCAAGTAGCCTGCTGCTACAAGAATTAAAATTGGTGCAAGCACCAGAGGCTGTGCTTGGGCTTAGTAATGAGGTTTATCAGTCAATAAATGATTTTATACAGCAAATTAAACTGTAAATTTCGTTTGGGTGGTAAATATTTAGAGAATAAAGATATCTAGCTAATGAGGACGACTGGGTACTTAAAAAAAAGAGGGAAGAAAAAGAAAAAAAAAACAACTTAGGAAATGCCAGCCTTTTAAATCTGTAAGGTATTTGGATTTTGCTAGAAATTGCCTGGCTCTCTTTTCTACCTGTGTAAATTACAGGGGAGCTTCCTAACCATTGTAGTTAAAGATGAGCAGCATGACAGATCTAGCTTGTTTGGATATAGCTGAATAATTCAGTTTAATTCCCCTTCAATACACATTTATTAAGTTCCTTCTATGTGCCAGGCGTTGGGCTAGGTTCTAGGGGAAAAAGCACAAAATCAAGACATTTCCTACCTTCATGGGGTTTATATTCTATTGGACTCACTAGCATTTTACATTCATTCATTTATCTATTTTAAAAAATATTAATCCCCAATTATATGTAAAGCATTATTCTGGATAGTGGAAGAGATAGAAATTTTAGTTAAGACAACTATAAGCACATGATATAACATGCATTAAAGAGATACAACAAAGCCCTTTGTGAAGTCATGGGGGAAGGTGATTCCCATTCCAGGGACCAGGGCAGGCTTTCTGGCAGTGGCAAAAATTAATTGGATATTCAAGGATGTATAAGATTTCAACATCCCACTGGAAAAGGATGTCATTCTATACATAGGGAGGAATATAAGCTGTCATGAAGAAAGGAGAAAGAAATACACCCTATGGAGAGTGATGGGTCAGTTTCACCATCCCATCCCTGTCTGCATTTCTATACATTTTCCCTTTGCAGAGGCAGATCTCAACACCCCGAGCCTTAAAACTGCTCTTTTATGAATTATTGGGGCCCAAAATATCCAGCCCCTGGTGACCAGCACTCTGATAATGAGCCTGTCTTCCTTAGTTAACTAAACTGGTCCTCGAAGGCAAACACACATGCCATTGGTCCCATAATCAAAGTATTTACAGCTTGATATGACCTGCTGAGACTATGCTAATCTGGCAATCCTCAGGACCCCAGGGTCACTTCAGTGCTATGAAGAAGTACTTAATGGAAAACTCCCACTGCTCTGTAAGAAAAATAAATAGGCAAAAAATATCCCATAATTTTAGTTAGGACTTGAATTGCTTAAAGTGTCATCTGATACCTTTTAAGGATTGATGAAAGAAGAGGAGAAATTAGCAGAAGAAAGCTGTCACCCTCACCTCATGTTACTCTCTTCCCAATACTCTACGATTTAATAAGTTGGAGATCCAGCTCCCCTTCATACCTCCTAACTCACTTTTCCTAACTCCAGGATATTGCTTCCAGGGGTGGGGAACCTGCAGCCTCAACGTCCCACATGGTCTTCAAGGTTCTCGAGTGCAGCCTTTTGACTGAGTTCAAGTTTTACAGAACAAATCCTTTTATTAAGGGGATTTGTTCTGTGACATTTGGATGCAGTCAAAAGGCCACACTTGAGGACTTAGAGGGCCACATGTGGCCTTTGAGGTCTCAAGTTCCCCAAGCCCTGAACAATGTTTTCTGTGTCTCTTTCATCCATCCACCCCATTCAATGGTTGAATTATCCTTATTTTTCCAAATTTTGGTTCAACCCTTTGATTGTGTCTGCAGCAGGAGAGCCTAATGCAAATGGGTGATTTCTTTGTGTACTGTCTTAACACAGGCCCTGAGATGGTAAGAAAAATATTCATGATTACATGATTAATTTATGTTAGAGATAAGACTTGAAGTCAAGTCTTTCTGATTTCAAAATCAGGCCGTTAATCTGTAGGTCATAAAAGTACCTAGAGATGAATTATCATTAACCATCCCTCAATCCCAAACCAAATGCAGCCTCCACCAAGAAGCCTTTCCTAATCTTCCTCATTTCATGTCCCCAACAAAAAGTAACAAAATCACTTGGAAATTATTTCCCTCCCCATCTCACTTTAGTGCTATAGTGAAATAGTGGAAGACTCTCACAAACAAACTGAAAACCAAAGCAAAAGAAAATAAAGCATAATTGTGGTCAGGAATTGAGTTGCTTAACTTGGGTCTTATGCACCCATGTTATTTTGTATTCTAGATTTTGGTGAGTATGTTACATCCCCTGACCTAGACTTTAAGCCCTACGAGGGTAGGTATAATAGTAGATGGGGTAAAGTGTTACAAGGGAAACAGTTGGATATAAACTTTTTGCCTCCTCCAGCTCTGAACTCTGCCCCAGCAGATGCTTAATCAATGCTTGCTGAATTAAATTAAATTGAAAGGAATGGAATTAAATTGAATTGAGCAGAATTAAATTGGAGAAGGGAAGCCAAGAAACCGTGGCCAAGAAATGTGGGACAAGTGAAAAAGGAAAGAGAGGAAAGAAATATTTGAGAACAGAGTCAGTTTGGGGTGACTTCTGGTTGTCCCAAAATATTTCAATTTTATCCTCCCTTTTCCCCTCCTGCAGTTTCTCTGGGTCCAGAAACTTCCTTGGAAGGCAATGCAAACAAGTGTCCTGTTAACTGCTAACATTACTCCTAAGGGTTCTACCTATGATCAGGTGAAAGTCACTGTAAATACAAGCACAGGCAAGACTACCAGGATCAGGGGGCCCTCTGGCAGAAGGCCTTTCATGGAGTTAACTTCTACTTTGTAATGAGCTGAGCTCTTCAGGGATATTCCTAGAATCAGCATGTCCTAGAGGCAGGGATTACTTCTGGTCTTGGGGTCATTGTTGTTCCCTTGCTATGTTTTCCCTTTTAATTAAAATTTTATATTTTTAATTAACAGGAATCTATTCTCTCTCCCTCCTACTGAAAAAAAAATCTTATAACAAATATGCATAGTAAAGCAAAATAAATTTCTTCTTGGCCATGTTAAAGACTATCTTGTTCTGTACCCCGAATCCATCATCTGGCTGCCAGGAATGGGATTTCATCAGTCATTGGTCCTCTGGAATCATGGATGCTCATTGTATTAATCATAGTGTAACAGCTTTCAAAGTCTGCCTTTACAATGTTGTTGGTATTATGTTAACTATTCTCCAGATCTACTTATTTCATTCTTCATCAGTTTATGTCTTCAAAATTTTTCATTTTTATATGTTGTAGTATAGATTATATAATTATATAAATTATATGTTGTAGTATAAATTGTTCTTTTCGTTCTACTCTCTCTACTCTACATTGGTTTATACAAGTCTTTTCATAGATCTTTGAAACCATTTCCTCATTTCTTATGGCACAACAGTATTCCATCATATTCATAAACCATAATTTGTTCAGTCATTTCCTCATTGATGGACATCCTCCTATTTCCCATGTTTTGCTACCTCAAAAAAGAGCTGCTATTAATGTGTTTTATTGGTAGATGTTTTAAAAATTATAAAACTGTTCTTTATATTGACATATATTGCCTTCTCTTTCTATCATCTCTTTTGGATATAGGCTTAGCAGTGGTACAGAGTGATACATTATGTTCAAAGTGTACATAATGTCTAAAACTTTTTGTGTGTTTTAATTCCAAATCACTTTCCAGAATGGTTGTACCCATTCACAGATCCACTAACAGGTGCATTAATGTGCCTGTTTTCTAGAACTTTACCACTGCTTTTTATCTTAATACTTATCTTTCCTAAAACACGACTTTTAACAGTCTTTAGAAGAAGAATCTGTGTGGCATACAAGAAAGAGTTACTAGAGTTAGGAGACAACTGGATTCAAATACCACCTCCAATGCTTCCTAACTTGTGCAGGTCACTCATCCTCTTTGAGCCTCAGTCTCCTCATCTGCAAAATGGTAACAAAATAAGTGTAGTGTTTAACTTACAAGATTATTGTAAGGATCGATTAAGATAGTGCATACAAAGTGCTTTGCAGACCGAAAAGGATTACAGAGCTGTGAGTTATCCTTTCCAATCCTAGGAAATGCAGCAAGGCTCAGTAGAAACAGAGAGTGCTGAACTCAGAATTTGACTTCAAATCATAGCCTTGGTACTTAGTGCCTCTGTGATCTTGGGAAATTTACTCAATGTCTTTGGGCCTCCCTTACATCATCCCTTTTGAATGAGATTTGGACTTGGTTTGGCATTTCTATGATCAGATCTATGGTCAGAAATCTCTCTCAGACACTACTCTAAGTGCTGAGAATTCTAGAAACAAGATGGCAAAAATCTCCCACCTCAAAAAAGTCTATTTGATACTTGGAAGATATAAAATAAAAACAGTTTAGTTTCATGATAATTTAAAGATGGCTGCACAATCTATCAATAAACATTAAACACCTACTATATGTCAGGGACTATGGTAAATTAGGGTTACAAAAAGAGGTAAAAGGGAGTTCCTCCCTCAAGGGGCTTACAATCTACACAGATAGGGCTTTAGAATTTCTAGTTGTATAGAGTATACTTTGGTTTTGTTTGTTTTTTTTATCTGAAAAGTGATCTTTTATATATCATCCCCAACAAATGGTTACCTAGTATATGCTTGAAAATCTCCAATGAAATAAAACCCATGCCCTCCAGAGGCAGCCCATTCTACCCTAACTTGTTCAGTCAGTCAATAATCATTTATTAAGTATTTACTATGTCTCTGACAGAATGCTAAGTGCTGAAGATATAAATGCATGCTCTGACCATTTTCCAATTAATTTCCTTTTCATTTACTCCTTTAGTTTTTTAGTTAATTTGTTCCTTAAAGAGTTTTTACCATAAGCGTAATTTTCTTCACTCTTTGATGTCTAGGTATAAGTTCAATAGTGCTATTGCTATATCAAATTTGCGGCTGAATGATGAAAAGAATAAATGTCCAGTCATGGTCCCTCTCTTGCTACTCTCAAGGCAGAAATTGCAGTTTACATTAGAGAATAGTGGGTAAGATTCCAGAGATATCTACTTATGATTCATGTAAAAAAAATCTATTCATTTGGACCAGTGGTCTCAAATTCAAATAGAAGTAGGGCCACTAAACTGTAATAAGGATTCCTGTGGGTCATATGTTTACTGAGAAAAACACATATTAATGTTATTTATGTATTCTCATTTATTTGTATTCTTATTTATTTTGTTAAATTTTTTTCCCAATTGCTTTTTAATCTTGAACAGGCTGCACAGAGGCTCTGTGTTGGACATCTGATTGAGACAACTAATGTGAACATATAACATTTTATGGCAACACACATATCCTACAACACACCAGCTTTCAGAATTTGCTCTTGATGTGAGACATTGGTGGTATTTGTTGGATATGTATTGGTGGAGCCATTCTTTCTTTGAGCCCCATTTCTTTTCAGGTTGAGGAGAGAATGGAGAAATAGAATGGATGCCTTTCTCTTCCCTGTTTCAAAAAGGCATATTACTTAGTCTGACCTCAATGTGAAAGTGAAAACATAGCTGAGTCTGTTGTATTGGACTCTAATGTCCAAGAAATTGCTTAAAATGTACTTGGATTATAATACCATTGTGAGCATAACATGAGATAATGCCCATAAAACTTATCTTTTCTGGGCCTTAGTTTCTCCATTTGTAAAATTTCCCTAGGGACTTGACTTAGGGATGGTAGTTTATATGAAAAATGTCTAATAGTGTGTCTGACAACCTAACTCCAGGGCCTCTGGGTGTAAACATTAATTTCAATATTTTCATAAACTACTCAGGCAGTGATCTAGTATAATAAATCTGGGTGACATCTACTGAGGTAACATTGTGTGCTATCTATTTTTTAAAGCAATTGGGGTTAAGTAACTTGCTCAAGGTTACACGGCTAATTATTTCTGGGTGTGGTGCTGAGTATCTGAGCCCGGATTTTATCCAGGTCATCCTGACACTGGAGCCGGTGCTCTTACTCACTGAGCCACCTGGCCGCCCCAAGCAGTTGGGGTTAAGTAACTTGCTCAAGGTTACATGGCCAGGTGTTTCTGGGTGGGTGCTAAGTATCAGAGCCTGGATTCAATCCCCAGGTCATCCCAACACTGGAGCCGGTGCTCTTACTCTCTGTGCTACCTGGCCGCCCCTATTGTATGCTATTTTGCACTGAGTAAATGTTCAGTAAAATTTTATTAATGATTTAACCAAGGAGGATTTAGTTGAATCTCCTCATTCCCTAATTCATTCCTCTCCTTCATTTTCCACAGATATAGTTAAAGTAACAAAATATAAATATGAGAGGTAAAGGGAAGTCCAGCAAAAGCAACTATGTTGAAAAAGTTTCATGTTATATGCAATTTTTGACAAACATAGCCCGTCAAATTCACAAAGACATGGAGACTTATCTCTTCATATCTTTTCTTTTGGACCAAGTTTGGTCATTATCATGTTGTAGCATTCAGTTTTGATTAATTTTGTCATGTCGTTCTTTCCATTTACTTTGTTATAGTTATTGTATGTATTGTTTTCCTGGTTGCACATACTACACCTTAAATCAGTTCACATAAATATTCCCATGATTCTTTGCATTCCTCATATCCATAATTTCTTATAGAAAAGTAATATTTCATTACATTCATTAGTACCAACTTGTTTGGCTGTTCCAATCAATAGATGTTTATTTCTCCATTTCCTTACTTGTACAGTGTTGATATATTTTGGTCTATATAAGACATTTTTTGTCATTGATTTATTTGGGCATATGCTTAGAGGGAAACCTTTGCATAAAAAAGAATGCATATTTAAGTCACTTTCTTCAGATTAATCCAATTGACTTCCAGAATGGATGGATCAGTTTACAAATTCATAATGCATTATCACTCCCATCTATCCACAACTTCCCCAACACCATCTGATTGCATCTGTTTTTTAAACTCTGCTAATTAGATAGATATAAAGTGAAATATCAGGGTTTTTTTTCTTATAATTCAGCTGGTTAGAGCAGTATCTAGAGAACTGAACTTGAAGTTGGAAAGACCTGACTTCAAATCCACTTTTAAGCACTTATTAGTGCTATAATCCTGGGTTACTCACATAATGACTATTCCAGGTTCTTCATCTATAAAAATGGAGATAATAGCAACTATCTCACAGAAATGTTGTAAGCATAAAATCACATTGGAAAGTGTTTTATTAACCCTAAAATTATTATAAATTCAAGCAATTATGAGTATTAGTTTGCAGAATACTTTTACATGTTAGTTAATAGTTTGCAATTCTTTTGTGTGAAATGTTTGTTCATATTGTTTATCCATTTATCTGTTGAAAAATAATTTTTGGTGCCATATATTTTGTTAGTTTTCTGTAGGTCTTGAATATCAGAGATATTCAATGAAAAAAATTTTCCCCAATTTCCTTCCTTTACTCTAATTATATTAATTTTGTTTGCACAATAACTTTCTATTTTATGCAATCAAAATCATTTTATATTTTGTGATCACCTCTGTTACTTCATAGTCATTAGTTGTACCTGATCCATTTGTGTCCTAAAATTTTTAGTAATAAAACCTTTAATTTTGAAATAAGTTAACATATATAAAGTGTTTTAGAAAGCTTAAAGTGCTATACAAATGCTATTATTATTATCATCCAGTTCATATATCAACTTGAATTTATTATAATATGTAGTATATGATATCAGTCCAAATCTAATTTCTGTGTACTTTCCAACTTGTCCAGAGATTCTTGTCAAATATGAATTTCTCCTGGGTAATATATGTGTGTGTGTATATATGTATTAGGTTTAATAGAACACTGAGTTTTTGAATGTAATTATTTCTGATTTTTTTCTTGTCTAATCTGTTCCAGTGCTATACTTTTTTTAAACTGATAACAAGTAGTTTAAAGATTCATTATTTCTGTAAGTACTATTTCCCTTTTATTTTTCATTGTTTCCAATGATATTTGATATCTTCTGTTCATCTAAATTAGATTTGTCTAGTAATTTAAAATATCTGCTTTGTAGTTTGATTGGCATAATACTAAAATATAATTTAATTTTAGTAGTATTATCATTTTTCTATTAACTTGATTCGAGCATGATCACTGAATATCATTTTTGTTATTTAAATTTTAAGAAGAGTTTTGTAATTGATCAATATGTTTCTATATAGTTCTTGAGTGTGCTTTGCTAGATTGACTCTCAGATATATTATACATATTCTGAAGTATGGGGTTTAGGCTTCCTCTTGTAATGAATTTCTGTGTCATTATCTTTATTTATGTTGCTCCATTATTCTTTTTTTTCTGTTGTGCTTTATTTGAATATTAATATGTGGGTTAAGCAATGTTGGACACAACTTCCATATATTAGAAACCATGCTCTATCCTAAATAATTCAACCTAGTACTACCTCTGCCCTTGCTGTGATCAGGCACTTCCCAAAGGCATGCTACCCTATCTCTGTGTCCATGTCTTTCCCATTCTTCTGGGTGTTAATTTCCCCTTCGAAATCATAATTCCCTTCTCTTGGGTTACATTGCTGGCTTTGGAGGTACAACACTCAGAGAAGGTGGCTCCAATGTGCCAGCATACTCTTTTTTTTTAAAGCAATAGGGGTTAAGTAACTTGCTCAAGGTTACATGGCCAGGTGTTTCTGGGTGTGGTGCTAAGTATCTGAGCCTGGATTCGATCCCCAGGTCATCCCGACACTGGAGCCGGTGCTCTTACTCACTGTGCTCCCTGGCTGCCCCAGCAGCATACTCCTTGTTAAACCCATCATGAGGCCCCCATCTAATTCACTATCAGGCATGCCTTCCTCCATGGAAGTTCTTTTCAACAGAATTCTTTTCTGTATCCCCTACTCAGATGGGAAGCCCCACTCCAGATCCCTAGACTCAAATTCTCTTTTCTACTGTCTCTCCCATTCTCTAACAAAGCATCCCCATCCTCTTCTAGTGATAAAAGAAAATACTATTCTTTTACTTCCCCCTTATGGACTTGGTAGAGATGCAACACCTATTCCTCTCTATCCTATACCTACTCCCTGTTCATTTATGTATCACCCCACTCAGCAATTCCCTTCCATAAGACACACTGATTTGCCTACAGCCAAATAAGTGGATTTAGTCTGGGGTACTTTGCTTTCTTAACTTTTATTTCTCTAAGATCTACTTCCATCTTTAGCCTTTGTGTCCTTTTCTATCTTTGAAAGTCCTCTTGGTTCTTTTCTTAATCTCATAGATCAGATGTTTTCACTTAAAAAAAACTGTGAAGATTGGGTAATTTTTTTTTCATCACATTCTTTCCTTTATAGCTGTACTTATTTATACTTTTTCTGAACTTTTGTTTTTATTGGGTGGGGGAGTATTTATAGGGGGAACACTGCTCCCATCTTTCATTCTGTCTCTCTTTTTCTATATCTATTTCTATTATCTCCTTCCTTCCTTTCTTCTTTTCTCTTTCAATTTTTCTTTCTTTCCTTCCTTTTACCAATGATCCAAATGTCTCTCTTTTGTTGAATACCTATCTCTTTTTTCTTTCAAGATTGAGGGCCCTGAATTGTATGCACTTTGAGATATTTGTAAGTCTAATATTCAGTTAATATCTCTTGTTCTTTGCAGGAATATTTCAAATGCTTCTCTTTTGTTGAATGTCCAAATATGTATTCATTCATGACTCGGGGCCCTGAAATGTGATTAGCCAATCAAACTTTCAACTTTTTTTTTTTTTCTGCCTGAATCCTGTTGGAAAGGTTAAGAATCCATGGAAGAAAATAAAAAACTTTTGCGGAATAGAAAGGTCCTAGTATCAGAGGGAGGAGTAATGAGGGATTTCCTCTCTTCTTCTTTGTCTTTATCCATATCTTCTTCCCCAAGGCCAGTTGTGGGAAGAGCTACTTCATAACCCCCTGTTAGTCTTCAGTTGCTGATAAATCCAGAGACTAATACAGTAGTCTGAGACTTCTGAAGATCCAACTCCATTGCTATCAATGACACCAGGTAATGGGCTTAGGGTCTGAAATGGGGCCAGAACTGGGCTGGATTTCTCTTCTTACCTCTAGCCAAAACCAGGGCTCAGGTTCTACCAGCTGTAACTTTTTCTTTTTCTCCTCCCTGCAAAACCCTGTCGAACATTTGAATTATTTCCCTAGAAGGAAGTTTTCTCTTGCTACTACTCTTGCCATTCTCCAGCCAAAGCTCTGTCCATCCTCTACCACTGATGTTTGTCTCAGCCTTCTTCCTCAAGGAAAGCCAAATCCCATTACTGATTCTTTAAATTTCCCCATCTTGGGTTAGATTCCCCAACCTGGAGCCTATGCATATCCCTAGCTGCCTCCCTTTAGTTACAATTTGCCCAGACCATTGCCTGTCATTACTCCACCAAAGTGCTAAGGGTCCATTATGGCAGGATGAAGGCAAAGTGAATCTGTAAGCTCCCAAGGATACCTGACTATGACTTGGCTTTTTATGTGTCTCCCTAATAGGAAAACACAAGACTAGTCACCTAGGCAACCCTTAATAGATACTTGTTACTTGCTTGGTTGACTGGCCCTGACTATTCTGTACCAGTTGTCCTTTGAAAAGGTATCATTCTTTCCCTTACTAAGACAGGTTTCAAAAATCATCCTGTGACATATAGGTTTATTGCTGAAACTTAAAGCTAACTCTTGTCTCTTGGAACCAAGTCTTTCTTTCCTTGCCAATAATTGTGATTACATTAATCATCTTTTCAAAAACTATTTCCTTACCACCTCTACCCCAGCGTCTTATCCAATCTTCATGAATTCCTGATTTTGAAATTGGAGGTTGGTGATCTCTTCCAAAGAGTTTTCCTACATGGATTTTAGTGGCCTTTGGCATTTACCACATGTTCCTACAACCTCATACTAACACTGCATCATTCCACATGTAATTGTGCAATAATCTTCATCATGACTTTAGGGTTTGTGGATGATTGAAAAAACAAACAACATATGCTTAGGTAGAAGGAATGAATGCTGGATTTATAATCACTTACTCCCTTTCAGGAGCTCTATAATCCATCAGCATTGGCATATTTGCTTTTCTTCTCAAAAGGCACGCCATCTTCCTAATCCATACTTTTGCAATGGCTGTCTCCTATGCCTGGAGTGACTGTCCTCAGCTCCAACTTTTAGTTTCCATGGCTTTCTTCAAGACTCAGCTGAAAACCCATTTGCAACAGGAAGCCTTTCCTAATACATCCAGCTATTAATGCTTTCCTCCTGAGACTGTCTTCTACCTATACTCCATATACTTTTTATGTACCTATTTTCATGTTTATCTGTCCCATAAGAATATGAACTACTTGAGAGTAGGTTACTTTGTACTTCTTTATATCTCCAGTATTTAACATAATGCTTTACATATAGTGCATGTTTTCTAAATGCTTGTTGATTAAATGGATGACAATGAGACTAGGTTTGAATACCAACTCTAACATTCACTAGCTATGTGAACTTAGCGAAGTCAATTCTCTGTTTCTGCCATTGTAAAATGTTCTCTAAAGCCTTCCAGTTTTAAATTTGTGCTATCATGAAAATTCCAAATGAACTGTGAAAACCTTGAGTGGGCCAATGGGGAGCCTTCATGTAAAGCTACATGCATATTTCATAGCAAAAAATGTTCATTGGCATGCTCTGACCTGCTTCATGACCCTGATATAGACCTTTGGAAAATTTCCGGACCTGATGCCAGGCAGTTGCCTTCCTCTACTATAATATAAGTAAAGGAGCAGAGGGACCAAGTGATTGAAGTTCAAATCTTGACTCTGTATGACTGCATAAGTCATTTGTCCTACTTAGCCCTCAATTTCTTTATCTGTAAAATGGGGGGATAATTCAGACTAAATGACTTCTGAAGTCACTTCCAGCCCTAGAACTGTGGTTCTATGCATGTATCATTCTGCCAATGCAGGTCCAAGAGTGGGCTGGCTCTGGCATGTCCATGTTCAGTGAATGTTTCCCTGAGGTAAATAAAGCTAAGGCGGTCCCCTCCCAACCATAGATTCTGAGACACATGAAAATTAGCCCTAAATTGCTATAAAAGTGAATTACAAAAAAAACACCATTACTTTCTCCCACAAATGACATCCTATACCATTAGTTTCACAGAAGTTTTTTCAGAGGAGGCAGCTCAGTGGAGTCATATTAGAGTTAGTTGTATATATATATACATATATGTATATATATATATTATTCTCTGCAATTTTTATTCCCTTACATACAGATTTATTTCCTTTTAGACTTAATCTGTGAACACTTCTATTAAATATAGATATAACAAAAAGAACACTGGATTCAGGAAATCTAGTTTTGAAACCTGCCTCAGACATTTACCTATTTATGGGTAAACATACCATGTTACCACTTAGAATTTCCTAAATTGCCTAAATTTGAATTTCCTAATCTAGAAAATGGTGACAATCATGTTTTTTTGTGTCTCACAGTGTTGTGGGGAAAGGGCTTTGAAAAAGCTTAAGGCTTCATATACATGTGAACTATCATTGCCGCGATCATCATCATCATCATCATTTTTAATCTCGTGGTTAGAGTTCCTGTGGCTTATTGTGTATGTAGAAAAATAATGATGATATTGATGATTTTTATAATTGAATAAGACCATTAAGATGTAATTTCATTGCCTGAAGTTTCAATGAAATTATATCCAAGACAACTTAAATAGTGAAAAGGTAGTGGCGATGTGTGCCAAGTTATATTCCCCTAATGTTGTTAATTCTTTTACTAGGTATCTATGGGTGAAGGCTTTTTTATCCCATTTAATTTAGATATTATTTATATCTAGTGTGGTGACATTTATTAAAAAAATATCCTTAAATTCTTATTAATTAGTGTTATGTCTGGATAGTTATGCGCAAAGTTTGTCTATCATAATGTTCTAGCATAATTTATTTGTTGATTCTAAGGATATTAGATACTTGTAGTATGGAGACTTGTTATCTGTTAATTTGTGAAGTATACAGAGCATCTAACGTGTAATTCTAGCTATTTCATCATGTCTTTCTGGGTTTTCAATAGATGCTAATTTTTTGTGACCTGTGCAAATGTTGCACAATTTCCATTATTTTAAAGATAGACCACTTAGATTGCATACTACAAATATCTTGATATGTACCTGATCTTAGACTTTACAACTACTTTGTAGAGTGAAGTCTGTTCCAAAAGTATTTCTGTGAATTGTTAATCCTTTAAACATTTTAAATGTTTATTACATATGTACTCTGAGAACGTGTATTGATCTTCTTCCTCATTATTAATAATTTTATTTTTTTCCATACTTCCCTTGGAACAATAAATATTGTTTCATTAACATTGAAACTGTTTTCTGCCTTCCTGCCTTTCTGCCTTCCTTCCTTCCTTTCTTCCTTCCTTCCTTTCTCTTCTTTCTTTTCTTCCTTTCCTTTCTTTCTTTCTCTCTTTCATCACCTATTATATTCACCTTTTTTGATTTACTATACCCAAATTCATAAGATTGGAATTACATAGGGGTTAATTACTTTAAATGTGTTCTTCCTGTTAAGCTTTTGTTTCAGAAAGCTAGTCAAGTCTTTTAACATGAACAGATTCAGATTCCTCCTTGAAAGTATCATTCTGAGTGTATTTTATCTTACCTGGAGAAGACCAAAGTATCTGTGACTACTGCTTTCATCTCTTAGTTCAGTTTGACCTCTAGATTCAAACTCAAAGCCTCCAATCCCTGTTCATGCCTAGTGCACATTAAAATGTCACTTATCAAGTTTCAATATGATTTTGATATAATTGAATAAAGTTTCCATGAAATGAAGTGACTATTTAATGTATTTTTCAATGGAGACATTTAATTTGATGCTATCCATGTAAATCAAATAATTAATGAGATATTTTGGTACAACTAGCTATTTGACTTCAAAGCCAGACTCATTTCTTTCCTTCCTTCCTTCCTTCGTTCCTTCCTTCCTTCGTTCCTTCCTTCCTTCGTTCCTTCCTTCATTCCTTCGTTCGTTCGTTCCTTCCTTCCTTCCTTCCTTCCTTCCTCCTTCCCTCCCTTCCTTCCTCCTTTCCTTCCTTCCTCCTTCCCTCCTTTCCCTCCTTTCCCTCCTTCCTTCCTTCCTTCCTTCCTTCCTTCCTTCCTTCCTTCCTTCCTTCCTTCCTTCCTTCCTTCCTTCTTTCTCTTTACTACATGGAAGTATAAAGTCTCCTATAAGACTAGTACTACTATGGATGGAAGCAGGAGTTTTGACCTATTTCCAAAATGGACCTGATTTTTTCTCCTTAAGCAACCTATTTCTCAGATTAATTGGAATGGTAATTTCATACTGACTAGGGCTAGACCAATCTTTGGCATCACTAGGGTCCTAATTGCTGGCAGTCCATCATTCCTCTCAAACCTTCTCATCTACCATAGAGGTTTCAGGACACACAATCCCTATCGGATATTACCCTTATTCTGTCATCTATGATATGTTACTATTGTTATTGTTTTTGCTGTTATTGGTATTGTTATTGTTGTTCCATCTATATATTTGCCATAGCAATACAGAGCCTACATTTGAGGATGGAAGGCCTGCTTTCCAGTTCTGCTTCTGACAAATAATGGCCGTGTAGAATGGGAATAGAAATTGTACCTGGGTTTTCATTATTATAGAGAGCTCTCACTGAGCAACTGTCACTGAAGTAAATCATATGAGAACAGAGATAATCTAAGTCATTTGCCTAGGGTCACACATCCAGTGTGTTTCAGAAGTGAGATGTAAACCCAGGGCTTCCTTTTTGGTGTCTCCCTGCCCTCCATCACACATGGGCTATGTGACCCCTAAAATTGCACATATGAGGAAAGAGTGGCATTGGGTGGGGTTATTCAGGCATTAAAGATTATCCCTTTTTTTGCTTTCTCCAAATTGCTTAGTAACTATTTTGCTATTTCTTTATTCTAAAAGGGGTAGGAGAAGGACATGAGATATCCATACCAGGGTTCTAAAGACCTGTCTTTTCTATTTTACTAGTCTATGCTTCATTGGGGAATAGCAGTGGCTACCCTAGCATTGGAAAAATGATACAGTCCTCTTTAAATTTCCTACGTGGCATAGCCCTAACTAGGGCAGGGGGCTGGGGCTTTGCCTCGGGGTGTTACAATTATATAAAGCCTAATTTATGGTTTGCAGAGAATATTTACTATCTATTAGCAATGTAGAGACAATGTAATTTAATACCTGGTTGGCAAGAATAATTACTTAAGATCACAAGTTATCTGTCAGCTTGGATTCAACTCACCTACTCCTTCATCTAGTGAAGTGGCTTCACCCTAGGCTGCTGAAGTCTCTGCCTCTCCCACAACTCTTGGATACTACCCTACACCGAGGGTACATTTCATGCTGTTTTCCTCAGGCTGTCCACTTCCAAGTTCTGCCTTTGCTGGGAGGGGCCTTGCTCAAAGCTAGTGAACAGTGTCCCAGAGGGAGGGAGAAATGATACCATTAGCTGATGAATCTTGATCTGCCTAGAAAGCAGATCTAGAGAGCGCTGGCCAAATCATCCATCTGCCTGACGGGAGAGGGATGGGAACACTCAGATTTGGAAGAACAGTGGCAGGTCTGCAAGTTGAAACAATGATCTGAGGGGAAAATCAGATAACCAGTATGGCCCACGTGGGCAGACAGGGCCAGATCTGCTCAGTAAGTCTCTTTGCACTTGTTCCCAAAACTGCCCTGTCAAGTGTGCAGGTGAAGATTTGACATTGAACCAGCCTTGAGCCTCTGAATCTTATCAGCTCCTGGGGCTCAGAAAACTCCCCAACTGCCAAGGTCCCTTTGAGAGGCTCCCAAATGGCTTCTGACAGACAGTGGCACCTGAGGCTGCCCAGGTCTGGTGGCTCCTACCTCCATTCAAAGCTAAGCCCGGGCTCTGGGGAACATTCTTTGTCTGCCTTGTTTGGTTTTAGGAGGATGATCAAATATGATCAAAAGCAGTACAGTCACTCTAGATGTAAACAGAAAAATCTCCCTATCCTCTGAGCATCAAAGTAGGCGCCAGTTTATTTTCTGGTGTGTGTGTGTATGTATGTGTATGTGTGTATGTGCATGCTCACATGTGTGCGTTGTGTTGTTTGAAATACCGAGTGAAGCTTGGAACAATCCATTTGTAAAATACCCAAACAGAAGCTGTGTGGCTGTCTACCTTCATTATTTCAATACTGGAGATTGACAGAACAAGACTTAATATTTCAATAAAACAAAACTATTGTCAGCAAAAAAAAAAAAAAAGAGAGAGAGAGAGAGACAGTAGCACATGATGACACAAAGCCGTGGCGCCTAATAATAACCGGGGGGGGGGGGGGAGGAGAACCCTGCGCAAACCCGAAACACACAAGACTGCAATTTAATCTTTTTATTTGAAATATAAATATTGTTACTATCAAGCCTGACAGTATAGAAAATGTGTGCCCTGCAGCCTTCTGACAAAACAAAATTTATATTTAAAACTTCCTGAAATAAGCCCTTTCATCTATGGGGTTTTGTCACATTGGAGTGGCTCTAAGACTGCCTTGTGGCCCTGCACCTTTAATTATTTTATGCCTAGAAGACACATTTTAAATAGAAGAGGCGGGTTACAAGAGTTTTGACAGCTAGGGATGATTAAAATACTGACAACATGCACTATAGAAAATTCCCTGAGGTTTTCACAGAAGCCCCATTGGAAAGTTAAAGATGAGAATCCAAAAAAAGTATTTTTTTCCCCCAACAGCATGGAATGTTCAGGCCACTAAGATGTCGCTTCCTTTCCTCTCCTCTTTGCCTGAGAAACTCAGAACAAAATTTTCATCCCCAATCTTCCAAGGCCAGACACTGGCCAGCCAGGGGTGATTGGCTAATGTTTCCAGTTAGCAAGTACACAACCCATTCCCAAGGCCAGATGTTTCATTTCATCGACTGATGAGGAGAGATGCTGGCATTTTATATATTGATCAATCCTTTTACTAGGTGGGTACCAACTGGGGCTGGTTCCTGGGGTCCTGATGGAGGCCGATCAGAGCTTCATTTTTCCTCATTAGTAAGTGTGACTCTGACAGTTCCCAGTGGACAGTTCTCCTCTAGGAATCAAATCTATTCCCCTGTCTTGAGTGGTGAGCTGAGCATATGCCAGCTGATAACCACATTTTCCAAATCAATGAAAATTTGCTATAGCCTCTTTAGGTGTCCTACAAAATATATATCAAGAAGATTCTGGTGGTCATTATCTCAACTCCTACTTTCATTGGAAAGTCTTTTACCCCAAAGCAAGGTTATTTCTCTCCCCCCCTTATGGTTCTGGAGGTACCCTTGAGGGGTTGGAGGGTTCTTCTAATGCTATTCACCCATAAGCTTCCATCAGGGAGCTTCTAATAACAATCAAGCAATTCTCTCTTCAATTTCATATTGCCAGTGATACATACCTCGATACGATTTTGACTGATGAACAAGAAAGAATAAAACAACAGAGATAAAAAATCAGAAGTATCACATGATTGCAAGTTCATGAAGGCCAGGTAAGAGAAGGCCCAAGATTCCTTTCCACAACCAGGGGGTGAAAGACATTTTTTCCCTCTCTAAAAAGGTACTGGGGGAAATGAGTTAAAGTTTTTGTGCACATACTCAGTTCTAAATCAACAGCCAATGAAAAGACTTTTCTTCACTATGTAGTAAGTGGAAGGGAAACATTTAAAAAATATATGAGTTTGCTCTGAAAAGGAGGAAATGGTCTGTTATCATACATGCGACAAAGCAGGCTTTGTGGCCCCATAATTTAAACTGCCAATAGTCAGTCTACTGTGTAAGCTCTCAGATTGGGCCCCTTTTAGCCAATCCTCTGCTACAAAAAGAATTGGAGAATTCCTTTCCCTAATCTTTGCCTCCACCAAATAATAATAATAGTAACAATAACAACTCACATTTATATTGGAAAAGGTCTTACACACTCATTCCCTGACACTAAAATGGCTGCTAACTCCTCAGGATAGTAATAATCGTTTATATTTATATATTTATTTTAGGGCAGCTAGCTACCATGATGGATAGAATACCAACCCTGGAGTTGGGAAAATTCTTCTTGAGTTCAAATCTGGCCTCAGACACTTACTAGCTGTGTGACCCTGGGCAAGTCATTTAATTCTGTTTGCCTCAGTTTCCTCATTTAGAAAAAAAATAATTGGAGAAGGAAATGGCAAACCACTCCAGTACCTTTGCCAAGAAAACCCCAAATGGGTTCACAAAGTAGACACAATTGAAATGACTAAATAACAATAATATTTATAATAGCAAAATTTATATATTCAAAGTTTGAAAAATCCTTTATATCTATTATTTCATTACACCCTGTAAACATCCTGTGATTTAGGGTATTCCAGTTAAAAGTCTCTATTTTTATACATAAGAAACTAAGACTAAGAGCAAATTTCTTCTTCACACTCAGTTAGTGAACACAAGAGGCAGGATTTGAAATTGAAGTTTTCTTTCTGTCCTAAATCTAAAATTCCATGACCATAAAGTGGATACTTTTGGTAAAGGAGATCATGTGATTTCTTTGGTGTGATGTTCCCTCCATCAACAGATTGAAGTCCTTCCCCAACTTGGTCAATTGTTTGATTAGTTAAAAAAAATCATTCCCTGGTGACTAGCCCTTTGCTAATGCAACTTTCTCTACTTACATGGCCTCATTCTCAGATGACTAACCTACAGGTCTTCACTAGGTCCATCCTTCAAGGCTTTTCAGATCAGCATGATCGAACCTAATTTGGTTAATTCTGCTGACACAGTCTTTGACAATCCAGGGTCAATTCCTTGGCATGATGAGGTATAGAATTAGGGCAACAGTAAAAATACTGATAACAATGAGATGAAAAAAGTTGCAAAGTTATTTGAAATATCTATATACATGTAGATATAGATGTGAAAATATGTCTGTGTATGAAGAGTATTGCATACACAAGTATTATATAGAATATGCATTACACATGTATTAAATACATGCGTATATTATATACATGGGCAACCACATCACCACACATGTGTATTATGTACATGTATGTGTTGTGTACATGTGTGTTTACAGAGATATATAGATATGTATATATATGTATGCTGGAAACAGAAATTACAAACCATTTTGGTATCTTTGCACCCCCAAAAAATCCCAAATAGGGTCAGGAAAAGCCAGTCAGAACTGAAACTCCCACACAGCAACAACCAATATATTCATATACATGTATGCATATGTAATATTTGATGATGATATATTTGTAGATAACTCATATCTCTACAAGCTCTATCTTAGCGAACTGATGAGTAATGAGATGTAAAGTGACTTGTTCACAGTCATACAACCAGAATGATCAAATGTGGGACTTGAACTCAACTTTCCTGGTCTGAAATTCTATTTTCTATCTACTACACCACACTCCCTGTTATGAATGAAACATATACAAAATAACTATGACATAATATGATTTGGGGGGAAGGAGTGGAGAACACTAGACCTGAATCCTCTATATGCCTAGAATTCTTAATAAAAGTCATTACAGATTGTTAACTTATATGTCTACATCACCTTCATTTCCAAATATATATTTCCCTACTCCCTTGCCACTTATAGAATAGAGAACAATCAAAGACTTACCTCCTTCACCAAAGTGGAAAAACCTTTTTTTTTAAATAAGAAATGAAGTTCTGGGATCCTTGAAGAGGAAATGTGAATCCCCTCTGGGGCAGTTTACACACACTGTCTGTATGTCTAGCTTGCTACACAACCAGACGACAAATTTAAAAGGAAGCAACAGATGCCATTCACTGCAAAGCTGCTTCAGACTGTTGTTAAAATCAGTGGAGTTGAAGTGCCTACAAGTCTGTGAAAAAGCTTTCTCTGTTTAGGCCACGACTGGATTGTCACTATCCAGGGAAGTCTTTTCAGTCTTTCCCATGGGTCCTGGCCCAAGACCAGCTAGGAGTGGAGAACCAGCTAGCCTTCAAACCACATCTGAGAGGACCAGAGCCCCTCTTCCCAGGCTCAGTGGGAGATAATCCCAAAGTCTCTGAAATAAGTATAGGCTGAGAAAGCCTAAGATTGCCCTGCCAGGAGGTCTGCTGAAGGAGACCTTTGGGGAAAAATAAAAACAAACAAAAAAAAATATACCAAACCTCTCTTAGATGTGCCGAACTAGACAGGATCAAAATTTCTTCTAAAACTCAGAGCTAAAGGACTTTTGGAATTACCACTGGACTGAAATTATTGGATGTGTTTTTGTTGAGTCAGTTTTCTCATAGCCTGTCCTTTCCACTGACCACAACCTGAAATAGCTTTCAAGAGTGGACCCTGGGGGAAAAAGGATCCTTTTGCCACCCAGGGTATGTCTGTGGAGACACTGCCTAGACTCTGGGCATGGAGTCCCAGAACTCCTTTCTCTTTGCACATTCAACTTTCTGTCCCAGGGACAAGGTCAAATCTGTGATTTGAGTACATTTAAATAGGAAGTTATGAGTATGGTCACTGGCACCAACCTATGATAAGTTGCAAGCAAGTCTTCAGATGGACTGTAGTTGTGGGTAACTCTATATAGGAGGCCTTAATGTGAGGAAATAAAGAAATAAATCCACAGGAAGTAAATTAAGTGGTTCACAGACCCCCCACTGAGCAATGCATTGCTGAAATCTGGGATGCACTGTCTGTTTAAAGAGCCAGCACATCTGTCTCCCATCTTGTTGGTTTCAGGGGTGGGTGCTATTCAAGTTGTCTGATAAGAAATCACTGGCATTTCCAGACTCTAGGAAGGTGGGATGGGGATTAAAATCTCTCTCTAGTAACCATACCTTACCATTGGATATCAGATGATGTGGGGAAAATAAAAACAGCACCCTGAAAAGGATAATAAAATTTAAAACCCTTGAACATAGTTGAGTAGAGTCTAATAAATGCTTGTTGACCAACTGATTATTTCTTTTTCCTCTCTTCCTTTTTTATTCCCTCTTCCCTGACCATTGTGGGGGCGGAGAGGAAGCCTCCAGGTGGTATTCCAAGTAGAAGGATCTTACTCTATGGGGTTCTGGGTCAGAAAAATCTGCCTCTCTGAATTTCATGAAATTTGCTTTCCATGTTTTCCTAAATTTAGGCCACTTGATAAGTCATGACCTCACATTCCCTCCTATGATAGTCACATACACTAGGATAACATAGCTATGTCCTTTGAGAGTTCCCATCGCATCCACTTTAACAACCAGTTCCTCCTTGATGACAATGCAAATTCAGAGCAGTCACTGCTCTCATTGCTTCACTCTAAGAATGAAATTATCGGTAGATAAGGCAAGAATTACCTCTGATTTTAGCAGAATGATACTTCTAGAATCTGGTTCCACATAAAATCAACTTTAAAAGTATCCCTGATAGTGACTGCTATAATCAAAAGCCTTCAGTGATTCCCAATTGCCTAAAAGCAAGTTTTTGCCCTTTTGCCTGGCATTCAAAATCATCTACAATCTGGAACCCTTCTAGCCTTCTTCCAGTCCTCCCATTTGTAAATCCCACATGCCAGTGAAACCAGATGATTCTGCTGAAGTATTGCGTTCTTTGGCCTTCTTATATTTACCCTAGTACTGGAACATTCTTCTTTCCCCTCTTATTGAATTATCTTAAATTGCAATGTAAATACCACATCATCCATAACCTTCCAACAGTTACAATCTTTTCCTTTTGATGTCAGAACTTTGTCTCCACCTCTCTGATTTACTCATTATTAAATATTATGTATAATAAATGGCTTGTATTCACAATTCCCAGATCCATACTCATTCTCTCTGCTGAACTCCTGAAATTTAGTCCCATGTCACTATTTATTGGGTATCTTCACCCTATCACACAGTCCTCTTCAACTCAAATGTCCAAAATAGAATCTATTATGAGCTGGGTGATAGAAACAACATGGGGCTTCGAGTCAGAGAGACCTGAGTTCAGATCTGGTCTTAGACATATATTAGCTGGGCATGCTACTTTGTCTTTGTTCACCTCAATTTCCTCCTCTATAAAATGGAGATAATAATAGCCCCTACCTCCCAGAGTTGTAAACTGTAAATTGTAAAACAGAACAGTACCTGGCACATAGTAAGCACTATAGAAATGTTAGTTATTTGTATTAATACTATTAGAAATAATAATAAGAATAAATAAGAAAATTAGGAAAATAATCAGATGTGGTAGTGAAGTAATAATAAAAACAATAATAATTACCTTACCCTACACCCATGCCTGGCTTTTTTTTTACTTTCCCTATTTCTATAAAGGAAACCACCATTCATCTAGTCACCTAGCTTCACGACATCAGAATCATCCCTTGCCAAGCATGCCCCTTGTTCACACAGATCCTAACAGGATCTCTCCTTCCTAATAGTCATGGCCCTAGGGGTGGGACAGATATGGCTGATTAGATCACTTTGATGAACAGAAAATAAGTAAGTAATCCTTCCACTAAGAAAAAACCATCATGCATTACTACCTGCCTTGTCACTGTGCCTTAGGGATAACCAAACCTTTCCATCTCCCCTGCGTCTGAAACCTTCCAATTAGAATGTGTCCTCCTTAAGTGCTGGGAACATCTGGCTTTTCTATTTATCCTCCCCACCCCAATTTGATACAATGCTTGATGCATGGTAAGGAAGACCTTTATAAATGGTTTTTTTTAATTTCTCTTCCATTTTTCATCCTCCCTCATATCCAACCAGTTGCTTATTGATTCTCTCTCCATGGTATATCACATACCCATTCCCTTTTCTTACTCAGGCAGTGTCTAATCCAGACCCTCATCCCTTTTTGCCTGGATTATTGCACCAGACTCCTAATTGATCTGATCTGCATTTCTTCTCCTACTTCTCCACCCTAACCTCTACCAAACTGTCAAATGAATATTCCTAATACCTAGGTCTCTATGTTTTCTCCTTACTGGAGAAGCTCAAGTGACTCCATTTTGCCCCCAGAAGAAACTATCAACTACTCTGTTTGATTTTATAAATCTTTCACAGTCTGGCTTTAACCTAATTTTCGAGACTTAATGTTCTCTTTTAATTCTGTTTTAATGTACTCATTACTCTCTTTCACACACATTCTGACCCAATCAAACTTGGCAATTTGCTTTTGCTCATACACAACATTCCATCTCCTAAGGCCTTTGCATAGGCTGTTCCATTTCCCAGAAAAAAAAACCCTTTCCTCACTCTCACCTCTTAGAATCTTTCTCTTCCTTTCTTCCTTAAATGTCAGGAGAGGTATCAGCTCCTACAACAAGTCTATTTTATCCCCATCTCAGATTCTCCCAGTTCTATAATCACTGGCTCTCACCTCCAAGAAATTATTTTGCAAATATTTTGTATTTAATTTTCTGAGCATACTTTATTTTTTACATAAGAGAATGTAAGTTCCTTGAGGGCAGAATTTCTTTTCATTTTTTAAAAAACCATTGTATCCATCCTCAATTCCAAGCACAGTGTCCAACATATAGTCACTTAATAAGCACTGATCACTTGACTAGTTGATCAAATTTTGAATGAATGAATGATAATCTAGGTTTGTTTCTTATTTTCCTACTAGATGATAACTTCCATGAAGGCAAGAACTGATCTTATTAAAACTTTGGCTCCACTCTTCCCCACCCCACCAAGCACAAAGTTTTCTGCCCTCGATAGATATCTAAAAATATGTGCTGTAACAATAATTAAAAAATGATAACAATGTTTATGCTTTGACATTTGCAGAGCACTTTGCAAATATAGCAGCCCTGGGAGGTAGGTGTCATTGTTCAGATGAAGAAGCTGAGACAGACAGAGACTAAGTGATTTGTCTAGCTTTACACAGCTAGTAAGTTGTATTTAACTTGGGTTTTCCTGATCTCAGGTCCAGTGCTCTGTCCACTGTGAATGACTAAATGAATAAGTATATATATATATATATATATATATATATACACACACACACACCCCCCCCACACACACACATATTTATATATACACACATACAAACTTTCTCTGTGCTGTGTGTCATACTGCTTTCTAATATAAACTGTTAAACTAGGCTGTTTTGAACTTCATAACTCATTTGGAAGATGACATTATATCTCATGTTAGTTCTGGGTGTTTTGCAATAACCTTTCTCCAAAAGCATTAAAATTCTGATGTTGGAATGTATTTCTAGAGTGAATAAAGGCTCTCTTTACATATTTTATACAACTTAGAATACACAGTATATGCTTCATAAGAGTATCAAGCTATCTGGGAAGCTATAGATGGCATTATGGAACTGATGAGACAGGACAGATAGACAGGAATAGTAGGAACAGGGTTGACCAGAGTCAGCCTGACCTGGATGAGGGTCCAACTGCACACCCTTAATAGCTGAGTTACTGAGGGCAAATCACTTACATTTTCTCAGCCTTCTTGAGAAAATGGAGATAATAATAGGAACTGCTTCACAGTGTTGTTTGGGAGATCAAATGAACTAATGTATAAATGGGTTATATAAATGTAATTGATGGTTATTATGAGGGAATGATCTCGAAGGGTCCCTCCAACACTAATATTCTGTCATTTCATTTGGTAAACTTGTATCCTGTATAACTCCTCACCATTTTGCTATTTAATTTGAACTTTGATCTGTAACACAATGGTTACAAATAAATTTTTTTTATCACAAGAAGAATTATAAGCCTAGTTATTAGACCACATAATTAAAGAGTTGGGGCAGGGGGAACTCTGAAAAAATCCAGTTTAAATAGGAGAATCATGTAGCTACAATTGGAAAGGAACTCAGAGAGTATTTAGCCCACCATCTTCATTTTAATGATCATGAAACTCAAGGCTGGAGTGATCAGATGACTTGTTCAAAGTTAAACAAGTTGGTAATTAGTGGTAGAGGTGGGATTTAAACTCAAGTCCTCCTACAGTCGATAGAGTGCTGATCCTGGAATCAGGAAGATGTATTACTGAGCTCGAATCTGGCTTCAGACACTTACTAGCTGTGTGACCGCAGGCAAGTCACTTAACCCTCTTTGCCTCAGTTTTCTCATCTGTAAAATGAGCTAAAAAGAAAATGGAAAACCACTCCATTATCTTCACCAAGAAAAACCCTAGTTGGATCACGGAGAGTTGGACATGACTGAAATGACTGAACACGTCTTAATCTAAATTCAACACTCTTTGCTAAATCTCCACAAATCTTGACTGTGCCTTAGAGCTTGCTGTCATGGGACTTGATGTGAATCAAGCATCCATGTGTGCTTCAAGGAGAAAGCTGTTTTCAGCATAACAATAACTCAGTGCCAGTATGGGACACTGCATCAAAGAAAATGCTTCATATACAAAGGTTATGGAGTTATCCAACAAAGTTCTTTCCAATATTTCTTCCTTCATTTACTCTTTTCCCCAGGGTCCATCCCCATATCTGGTGCCCTATTTAGGCCTTTGTGGATCTGTGTCTCTTTCCCATTTTTCTGGTCCCTACTCTTTTTATTTGAGTTATTTTTGTTTCCAATTATGAAAAAATGGAAAATTGGAAGTGTGACAGGTAAATCAGAGGTGAGGCACAAAAGTACAATCTGATGATTGAACTTTGATGACTTTAATTACCTGGGTATAACATTAAGTAAACTTATGGGAACGGTCTAATAAGACTCCTACTATACAAGGAGAGCAATAATCAATATTGTTCTCTAAAAAAACCCACTGAGTTACTCCATAAGTACATTAATAATAATAATAATGGACAATAATAACCAATATTTATATATCACTTTAAGATTTACAGATCTACACACTTTATAAATATTATCTCATTTTGTTCTTACAGCATTGAAACGCAGGTGCTATCATCATCTCCATTTTATACATGAGAAAACTTAGGCTGAGAAAGGTTAAAGGACTTGCTCAGCGTCATATAGCTAGTAATTATCTGAGGTTGGATTAGATCTCAGGACTTATTGAACTCCAACTCCAACACTATCAAATGCACCACCTAACTGCGTTTCAGACACGGAAAATAATTCATTTTCAAATACTGGGTTTCATTGAGTATTCTCCCCACACATTTATGTTGTTGTAATCCCTCTTCATCTTGGGCTGCCATGGCAGATAGATGAGGAGCTGGTTCAAGAACAGGAGGAGGAAAGGCACTGGTTGACTTCTGAGAAGTTTTGTGGCACTTTCAATGGTACAATGCTACTTCCTGACATAAAAACTCATCATTTTTAAGACCAGTATTCTCCTGGTTATACTATTTGCTTCCACCACAATCTCGAATGAGTCAAAATTGTTAGTGAACCAAAAGACAATGGGAAAACATATATATGGGTACAAGTAGGCCACTATATTGCCAATGATGATGATAATGATGATGGTGGTGATGATGATGGGGATGGCAGCTGACATTCTGAAGTATGGCAAAATATATTTCAGCACTTTGATTTACCAATAGATGTGCAGTCTTACAAAAGTGGACATTCCTCCAAAATGTTTATTACAACTCATCTGTGGCTTCTCAACCCAAGTAACTATTGTCTGTGTTCTCACATAAATCTTTGATAGGAGATCCACCTGGCATACAGGGTATTTAATTTGTCCTAGTACTCAAATGTGAGAGTGATTCCATCAATTCAAGATTTACCCTAATGAAACTGCCTGAAACCCATCCGTTGTTATCCATTTTATGTAACTCTCATCCATATCCTCCCCACAAAATTGCCACAGGGGTCCACCTACCTTGTTGGAGTCTTTCCTTGTTTCTCCTGATATCTCAAGGAAACCAGTATAAGACTCTGGCTGTCCATCTGTAATCACTTGCTTTCACTATAACTAATTCATCTGTTTTCTTTTTTAAAAATGTTTTTAGTGATTAATTTTTTTCTACTATAAGCATAATTTTCCTCAGTATTTTTCCCAGCCCTCCCAGAAAGCTATCCCATATAATAAATAATGTTTTAAAGATCAAAGTACAAAAGAGGAAAAATAGCACAATTGATCAATACATAAAAAAGTCTGAAATATGTTCAATGTAAAACACTTGTGTACCTCCCACCTCTGCAAAAGGGTAGGATGTCGTTTCATGTCTCTTCTTTCAAGCCAAACTAATTTTTTTCTAAATAATTTTATAACACTTCATTTTTGTCTTTTTTTCCCATTAGTTTTACTCATTTTTTATATTATTTCTTGTTCCTGCTTACTTCACTCTGCATCAGTTCATATAGGTCTTTCCATTCTTCTATGTAGTCATCATATTCATCATTTCTTATAGTACAATAATGTTCCATTGCATTCGTGTACCACAATTTGTTTAACCATTCTCCATTTCATTGGGCATTTATTTTTTTCCCACAAACTTTCCAACACTGGTTAGACCCATCTTCTGTAATTTTGCAAATTTTCAGGGTGTGGGGTAAAATTTTAGGGTCATTTTGACTTGAATTTCTCTCAATTTTTGTGTAATGGAGACTTCTTTCACATGGCTATGAATATTCTTTTGAAAAATGTTTGCTTCTATCCTTTGACCATTTATCTATTGAGGAATGATATTTGGTCTTATATATCTCTTTTATTTCCTGTTGCAGAGTTTTCCTCTACATCTCTAGAATATGTGTGGTAAGAAAGCAAGAAAAGATACTGGTCATATGATGAGGAATGATGAACAGCATATGGAAAGATTGAATTGTGTATTAATTTCTTTTCTTATCTTCATTAGGATCAATGAATCACTATAACCAGGAAGTGGAGAAAAGGGGAAAAGGTTGATTTTCCTCAATTTCTGGATCTATAGTTTACTTTTGTCTTCTGTATTCTCCTGAATAAAGAAAATGTGTTGCATTTCACCAAAATTAAAATGCCAGAGCCAAAAGATGCCTTAGGAAGCATCTAGATTCTAGTCCAACCATAACTTGAAAAGCAAAATTCTATATAACCTCCTGTAAAGCCATGCATGAGCAGCTTACCAGAGGACTGCTGAAACAGCTTTCAAGGTTGTTATTACATAGTATAGTGAGCTCTCTATTTATTCAATAACAAATCAGAGTAAAATCAAAATACAGCATTCACAATGTTACAACTTGTCACAGGAAATCAAAACACAACATTCACCATGTCACAACTCAATAACTTATCACTAAAATGGCCACATAGTTTTCACCAAAGTGGTCATGCAGATTAAAAAAAAAGTACATGCATGTAGACAATCACAAAATCCTTAATTCAATCACAAAGTACAAAAGTCAAAGTTCTCCACCCCTAGGTCACAGTAAATCATAGTCTTCTCAGTCAGTACACAGTATCCAAGTAAAGTCTTCTTTCAGGTTGACTCAAGGCTGGTTCTCAGCTTCCATGGTTTCTCTTCCATGGTCCCAGCTCCAACTGTCACCTGGGTTCAAAGGCCAGTAGTTCACAGTTCCTTATCCAGCTCCTTTTCCAGTTCTTCATTCAGTTCCCATTCTGTATTGAAGCTCGCAGACTCTAGTCTACATCAAGTTCTTCACAGTTCCTGTTTCTGGGAAGACAAAACTTGACAGAGCCACAAAAGTATTCATACACATTGTTGGCACCATCTTCAATTCACTATCTGCCTGTGTAATCAACTCAGATCCACCAACAAGGTCTGAGAACTCAACACAAATCATCAGCATCAAAATCAACACAGGCCCCCAAACAAGGTCCAAGAGGTCAGCACGAATCATCAGGAAAGTCCCAGGACCTCCAAAACCCTCCTTCAGAGTTGTAAACATACAACCAGAAAATACTCTTTCAAGGCTTCTAGTAAGTCACCAGGGCTTCTGGACAAAGTATCACAAATAAACATCAACACAGACAGAACAGACAGAGTGCTGGGATACCATAAGTTTTCTCCTTATTGACTCTGCCACCACAAGAGTCTTCTAAGTTTCTGCTCTCTCTAGCCTGGGCCTCTCCTTATATATCATCATTAACTCTTCCACTTCCTGTTGCAGGAGTTCATGAGTTTGAGGGTTCACAAATTGTGGGGTTCACATGTTCTATTTCTTAACAGACTTGATAAGAAAATTTTTCCTTTGAAAATAGAATTGTGATGGAATAATAAAAGGTAGAAAAATGCCTTATTAAAATGAGGTCATAGTTGATTCCTCCTGTTTCCAAAGTGACATGTTAAGAGTTTTTTATGAAGAGTTTCAAAGGAGTTGGTAAGTACTGTGCATTCTGGGAGAAAAAAAAACCAGACCTTTCTAACTGTAACTCTAAATTTGCATTTTCTTTCTTTTCCAAAAATGTCCTTTCCCTCTCTCTGTCCCCTAAACTCATCTTACCCCAAACATCTTTGTAAGGCCATCTACAAGACCTTAGGGATCCTACCAAAAAGGAGGGTCATGTACCTCGTGAGGAGTGCCTGTCTCTATCCAAAGTGGAACTCTGTGACACACGTCTTTCAGGGAGCCTGTCACACTCCTGAGTGGATAAATGAGCCACAGTTTATTGTCTGTCTGTGACCTGTGCTCCCTTATTCTGCCTGTCCCTGACAAGGATCCTGACAATTCTCACAAGACTCTCAAATCAGATACTACTTTTTTGGTTCCTGGCACACAGCTGATGCCAGGCAATCAGCCCCTCAACCCTTTCCAGTCTTCTTCCACCTTGGCCTTCGTCTCTCTGACCCAGGGACAGTGGCTTCAGGCTCAAAAGAAACTTGAAGTGAAACAAGGTATTAATTCAATAGTTTAAACAACTACTTCTGTGCTTGCCATTACACCTTCCCAACAAGGAGTCATTTGGACATGGCTTAAATACCTGTAGTGAGGTGAAATTCACTAGCTCCCAAGAAAGACACATTTGAACAACTCAAATTATTTGACACTTCCTCTTATCTATATTTAGCTGAATTTTGTTTTCTTCCCATACTGAGGCCACACAGAACAAATTGATTCCTACTTCTACTTGTCAAGTCTTAAAATATTTGAGGAGATTGAACTTCCCCACCCCCAAAAAATCCTTAAAGTTGTCGCCAACAAATTCACAAATGTCAGTTTCTAATCCTATTATCATCTTGCCACTATCCTCTAGATGTGTTCCAAGTTACAAATGGTTTTTCTAAAATATGGCACAAATAAGCAAGCATGGCATTGCAGAATAGATGTCCTGACAGTGAATGTGGCATATACAGAAGGGCAGAGGAAGTCTTTGACCATCTCCATTCTAGATACCATGTTGCTCATCACATTGGCCTTTTTTAGCTTCTATGTCACACTATGAGCAAAAGTGGAATACACTTGGAGTATGCTAAGGTGCCCAGATTTCTTTCACATGAACTAGCCATACACACACACACACACACACACACACACGTTAATTTATTCTGTCCTCCCTTTTTCTCCTTTGTCTGTTCCACATAACTGATAGAAGTAAGAGATTGCAGCCTCTAAAACTGTTTTACTCTGACAAAAAGGAAGTGTGATATTTGCAACACCCCCCATTCTACCATCTCTACCTCCCCAACAGTGGGGCATTCTGGGTCACATACTTTGTTTGCAAAAATGAGAGGGACAGTCATTAGAAGACACAGTAGTGTCCTCTAGGTGTGGAGAAAGACAGGGAAGGAAATGGTACCAGCCCTGGCAACACTAGCTGGTACCTAACTGACTGCATGATGTAGTGCCATTTCACTGCCAATCTCTGGCACCATAAACAGACATTAACCAAAGGTTTGATTTAAAATTGATAGAGATGGCTTGGAAGAAAGATTTGGAGAACTGTAAATAATATCTGATCTCACTGTGAACAATTAATCAAATATTTATTTATTAAGCACCTATTATGTTCTAGACACGGCTTTAAGAGGTTAGAATAGAGGTTCCCAAAGTTATGTAGCCTACCACCCTATTTTCAAAATAAAATTCCTCAGTAACCACTCCCCCCAAATCTTCTTTCTTTAACCCTTTAACTTTTTTTGAAATTGGATTAATTTAAAAAAAATTATATATATATATGTGCACATATGTATATATTTATATATGTATTTCAAAGATGCATCTTAAATTTAGTAATTTATTATATATTTGTGTTTTTTTCCTGCATAGAAATTTTGATGATGCAATATTGCCTTAAGTAACCATATAATATCACGGTGTAAACAAGTCCTTATATGCCATATTTCTGCCAATGCATGTTGGACTTCCTGACAATGTGTAACATGCACACCTTTCAACACCTGCTTGTTAAGACCTGTAGGTGGACTTGACCACTGATCAGGTATAACTTGCATTTTCTGTGTTTATTTGGAAAATAATGTAATCACTATGACTTTAACTGTTACACAACAGAGGAAAAATGTATAATCGTTTTTTCAAAATTTTCTTATCTATTTTGCTTATGCTTCCATGGCCCCCTTATTTTTATGCAATGCCTCCAATTGCACCAAAAGCTAGTACTGCCCACCCCCCCCCCATCATTCCAGGGGGTGGTATTGTCCACTTTGGGAATCTCTGGGTTAGTATTAACTCATAAAAATGTAAGCAATTCCTTTTTGGAGCAAGCTTATATTCTAATGGGTGAAACAAGAACACAGAAAATATATTGCTTAAATATAAAATTATGTACAAATACAGGCAAAGTAGGAAATACAAGGTAATTTGGGAGGGAGAGAATTAAAGTTTATGGTGGAAGGGAAGGGAGAATTAGGAAAGGCTTAATTAATGGAATGGCACCTAAGCTGCAACTTAAAGGAAGATAGAGGTTCTATGAGGCAAAGGTAATGAATGAGTGAATTCTAGGCATGGGGGATGGTCAGTGCAAAGGCACAGACACCAGAGTTCTAGTGTTAAGAGTGAGGAACAGAAAAAAAAATATTTTGGCTGGATCACAATCACAATCACAAACCAGAGGCAACTACTTTCCATCACTCTCTTAGCACTGACCAAGGCTTCAATACTTTTGTGGATCTGTCATCTCTTTCAATTAAATTAAATTCAAAACAAAGTTGTTTGTTTAATTCTATGGGTATTCCATAGAATGTTACAGCCTATTCGTGATTTCTTATTCTGTGTTATTCATAACTCATGAAAAATCATTCATAAAGGATCTACCCAATATGCTAAATACCTTCTTCAGGTTCTTTGGATATTTTCTGGGTATGTCCTTCATTCTTACTGCACAATCATGCTGACTCCATTTTTGGTTATGCAAGTCTTCCAAGATGTTTGTGCTATTTCCTGTGCATGCCATTATTGCCAATATACGATAGACTCTTACATTTAGCACAAATTTCATTTTTAAAAACTATTTTAGTTATTCAAACTACATGTAAAAACAACTTTTAATATTTGTTTTTTTAATGTGAATTCCAAACCCCCTCCCTCTATTGCGCTGCCCTCCCCTCCCTATGACAGCAAACAATTTGAAATAGGCTCTACATGTGTAGTCATGCAAAACTTTTCTATATTAGTCATGTCGTGAAAGACATACCCAAATTGGGTATCTTTGTATTTATCAAACACTATATCACTCTGGTAATTACCTACTATGTATTATATAATTAATCTATACCACTGATCCTCTGCTTTGATTCTTAGTCAATACCAGAAAAAATGGAAAGCTGCATGGATTTGCATGTCATTCTTGTGCAGGGGTCATGCTATTCATCTTTATCATTCCAACTTTAGTGTCTATGCTGCTGAAGGAAGTACTAACTGCAAATTTCTCTGTTGCCTTTTGGATTACCTACAATTGTGATTCTACTGACATCATGGTGTTCTATGATCTTCAGCTGGGTCAACACTGCTGGAAGAATGCTGGTATGAAAAGCATCAGTTTGGGTAGCAGGAAGGCATTTCAGTTCAAGGAATATACCATAAAATGTGTGAAATATTTGCCAACCCTATCCTCCTTCCAATTTGACTTTGGGCACAGATTGCAGTGTCAGTTCAAAAATAGATGTAATGATGATATGAGATAGCTATCCAACTGCTTATCATACTCTGAATAAAAAGCATTTTTCATCTACTTTGTTTTTGTTTTTCCTGTGTGGTTTGCAAAACTGATCTCTTTTGAGTAATCAAAGATCTCATTAAGAGAAAAACTTCAATGACCCCTTGGAATGACCACTCCATATTACTAATAATAAGGGGAATAAAAATTACAAGTATTTTGAAGTTACACCTGACTCTCTTAAAATTGGCAATGATCCTAAAAAAATTTTAAATGGTGACAGTAGGTGTTGGATAGGCTACAGAAACCATATACCCTAATACTCTCCCATATGTCAAAGGCAGAGAGAGAAATTGAAATGGTCTCTGCTGCTTCTCTTCCAAAGTCCTGACCAATATTTTCTTGGAGCCTCCATCCTACCCTATCTTCTCTCAAACCAAAAATAAAGGGTTTTCAATGCCTACAGTATTTCTTTAATGCTAGTAGTGTATTTCTCTGGAATGTAAATTCACTTCAACCTATTCTATTATATTTTCCCAATTCATTTTTTGCTTCTTATTTAGCCTTTCAATATGCTTTTTTTAAATCAACATTTCACAGACTGTATATGAGGGTTTTTGTTTCCAAAGAAATTTTTTTTAAGTGGAAACTCCTCTGTTCCATACTCATGACCTTGTCTCATCTTTGTCACATAAAGATATTAATTTTATTTCTTAGTCTTTCATATCTATGCAAATGTGTTTAACTTCTTTGGTATTGATCAGGTGTCATGTGGAATATTCTGCTTAACAACCTGTTCTTTTGAAGAAATGACTAATCTTATTGTCTTTTGTTTAATGCCCAATTATTTTATTTGACTATTGTGCTCAGTTTTGCAGAATGTAATTTTAGAGAGTAAATCAATATTATATTCTATTTTCCTTCGTTTTTTAATAAATGAGAAACAGTTCTATTTTATTTTATCAGCTGTCTTTATACAATGTTTATTTCTTTTATTTATTTTTTACTAGATGCCTGCAAAATGTGTTTGCTATCATAAGTATGAAATTTGTCTATGGTGCTTCCTGAAGAATTAAACTTTGCATCACTTTTAGTTGATTGTCTATGCATTCTTTTTTTTACTGTACTTTAACATTTATTTCCAAAATTTATGGACAATTTTCCTTCATGAGTTCCAAAAGTAGAATATTATTTGAATTTTCTTTTCCATGTTAATATTGATTATTGACATCATACTTGCAGATTTAAATTAATCATAAAACAATAAGATGAAATTCACCCCCAAAGCAGGTGAAATGAAAGCTGTTTCCTTTTAGAAATGATTGAACATGATCTTGGCAGCCAGGGTAGATTGTAATTATATAAGGATTATTCTACAGGAGCATATGGATTTCAGAAGCCATGAGGTAGGAGCATGTAAGATAGGGAGAAAGAGATAAAATAAGCCTGAGTGTGGCTTATGGAACACATATACTTATACTTCCTGGACTATAAGACATACAGTGTTAGACTAGGACAATACCTCTAAATTTAAAACAAAATTACATCCACAAAATATCAAATTCTTTATAATTATCAAGATAAAACAGTCTATGTTTTTAAACCACCAATTACTTTTCACTAACCTATTTCTTTTTGTATAAAATAAGGGGATTTGAAGACCTTTCAGTCCTTAATCAATGATCTCACAATCACAGAAACAATAAAATTTGAAATGACTCCTAAGTGGGGAAAACAATCTAGATAAAATTCTTCACTAAATTCAATAATTCTAATTAAATCAGTGTTCTTAGCTTTGGATCTCCTTGGATGGTTATTGAAATCTCTAGGAGATTATTATATATTATTAATATTGTTATCAATTAATATCATCAATATAAATATATAATTAATAATATCATGTGTTAATATATAATTATTTATTATATTGATATGTTCATTATTAAAGACTATATTAATATTATATTAAGAATTTTTGTTGTACTCCTGTGTTCCTAGGCTGGTTGCAGTTGTTGGCTGATCAGGACTAATGGTGGCAGGTTCATGGTTCTTGCCAATATCTTCTTTCATCCTGCCTCTTGCTTGAAAGTGGTTTCCACTACAGTTGATTCATCTGACTTGCTTGTTTGTTATTGTTATGAGAGGAAACCATATCTTACATTTTCTCTCATACTGCCATCTTCTCAGGATTCCAAAATGTTCTTTCTATAAAGACTAAACATACGCTGTGATAGGAATAGCATCAAGCAAGGTTAGAGTGCCCTTCACATATAGGGTAGTTTACTTTTTTTGTGATTGAAACCATGGTTTTCTCAATAAGACTTTTTTTGATACCTAATTGGTCCAGAAGACTAAGATTCAAACCTTTGCTGTAGCTTCCCAGATGCATGAGATATAAAAACCTAACTTATAATGAAGTAGTCAGCTGTCCTCAATGCTTGATGTATGAACCACTGTCTAAGTCAAAACACCAATGGGACCGAACATGTACCACTATGGTAAATTCAAAGATGAGAGGAATTGCACCCAGCTGAAGCAATCCATTAGTAAATTTCATTTTCTCAAAAGTTCTGTGTCCTTTCATTGCAATTCAGAGACTGTTTCATCTGAGTCAGGTGTAACCCAGAACATTAGCTTTAATCATACTCTACACTTTATGTTAGGAAATTATGTGGATGTGAAATCTCATAGCACATTAGATTGAAAGGTGTCAAATAAACTTAAAAAAAGTGAATCTGAATGGATTTTAGAGTGACAGAATCCACTGGAAAATGGAGCATGGCAGATTCCCAGCCCAGGAAAGTGCCCACGTAGGTCTGGGCAGGAGGAGTGCAGAAAGCATGGGGCCTGCACCAGTGTGGACCTGAGAATAAACCACAGCAGAGTGAGGAGTCCCAGCCACCTGATGCTATGTTATTTGGTGCATATATGTTTAGTATTGATATTACTTCATTATCTATTGTATCTTTCAGTGAAATATAGGTTCCCTGATTATATTTTTCAATTACTACTATTTTTGCTTTTACTTTGCCTGAGATCATGATTGATATGCCAGCTTTTTCTTTTTCACATAGACTGAAGCATAATTGATTTTACTCTTTCTCCTTATTTTTATTCAGTGTATGTCTTGGTTTCAGATGTGTTTCTTGTAAACCATATTTTGTTTGATGCTAGTTTTGCCATTTGTTTCTATGTAAGGGATGAGTTTATCCCATTCACATTCATACTTATCATAGTAACCATGTATTTACCTCATGTTATTTCTCCTCCTGCCCCTCCCTTCCTCCTTTTTCTCCTCCTTCCCCTCCTCCTGCTCCTCCTCCTTCTTCTTCTCTTTCTGTGCCACTGTGTGTGTTTCTCTCTTCCCTGTTTCTCCTCAAAAGTCTATTTTACTTATGACTATTGCTTTCCTTTACCTGTCATTCCTTCTATCAACTCCTTTTCTCTTTTTCTAAAAAAAAATTCTTTAAAAATTTTTAAAAATTATTTACTTTTAGTTTACAACATTCAGTTCCACATCCCTTGAGTTCCAAATTTTCTCCCCCTTCTTCTCCCTGCCCACCCTGCCCCATGGCAGCACGCAATACTATACAGGTTCTACAAATACCTTCACATTAAACATTGATCAAGTTGTAAAGAAGAGTTATAACCAATGATGTGAACAATGAGAAAGAAGGAATGAAACAAAAGAGAAAAGAGAGAGAGAGAGAGAGAGAGAGAGAG
>NW_027185771.1:35832439-35852449 GCF_028583685.1 Petaurus breviceps papuanus
AGAGAGAGAGAGAGAGAGAGAGAGAGAGGAGTTTGCTTCAATCTGCATTCAGTCTCTGCAGTTCTTTTCACTGGATGTAGATATTCCTGTCTATCATGAGCCTTTTGGAGTTGTCTTATAACCTTGCATTGCTGAGAGGAGCCCAATCTATCAAAGTTGTCACATATACCATGGGTGTGTAATTGTTTACAAAGTTCTCTTGGTTCTGCTCCCCTCACTCAGCATCAGTTTATATGTCTCTCCAGGTTATTATGAAGTCTGTCTGCTCCTCATTTCTTATAGCACAATAGTATTACATTACATTCATATACTACAATTTGTTTAACCATTCCCTAATTGATGGATATCCTCTTGATTTCCAATTATTTGCCACCACAAAAAGATCTACTATAAATATTTTTGTACATATGGGTTCCTCCCACTTTGTATGATCTCTTTGAAATACAGCCCTAGAAGTGGTATTGCTGGATCAAAGGGTATACATATATTTATAACCCTTTGGGCATAGTTCTAAATTGCTCTCCAGAATGGTTGGATCAGTTCGCAACTACAACAAAGCATTAGTGCTCCAAATTTTCCACATCACCTCCAGCATTTATCATTTTCCTGTTTTGTCATCTTAGCTAATCTGACCAGTGGGATGTGGTACCTCTGTCAGGATCACGCAGGACCTAGCAACTTCTACATTGAAAGATAAAAGGGATTGGAATATGACATTGTATAAGCCTAAAGAACTCAGACTACAACCAGGGATCAACTATCCAGCAAAACTGAGCATAAACTTTTGGGCAAGGAGATGATTGTTCAATAAAATAAAAGACTTCCAAACCTTCCTGATAAAAAAGTCAGAGCTCAATGGAAAATTTGATCTTCAAATACAAGACTTAAGAGACACATAGAAAGGTAAACAGGGAAGACACACACACACACACACACACAACTTGTTATTTAATAAGAGCAAACTATTTAAAATTCCTATATGGGAAGCTGATGCTTGTCAATATTGAGAATTGTACACTTATCATTTAAAAGGGATATTGTCCTGGTAATGGGATTTGAAGATCTTCCATGCCCTTTGAACTTGCTGATGTAGAAGGAAAGGGTGGGGCAGGAAGGAGCCTAAACCAAGTATGAGCCAGGCTGGAGCCAGCAAGGTGACTTGAAGTGGTGGCGGTAGCAGACAGAACTCATTTTTTGAGTAAGTCAGAACTTCTGCTAAGGACTCCTGCTGAGGACTGCTGGAGATGGGAATTGTGGGTGGCCAGAGCTGCTGGGAAGGAGCTGTGTTGAGCCTAAGCAGTTATTGTGAGGAGAGAAGAATCTTTGACTGAGGTAGCCTGTTCTGTTTTGAAGGCTTGAGAATGTGGGTGTTTACTGTATTAACTACATGTGCCAATTCAGTGACCACTGTGATGGCTTTGACTTTCTGGTTTTGGACTCAGTTTTCTGGTATTTGAATAAATGTTCTAGCTATGTTCCCCATGTACAGAGGCTGTTACACTTTGTGATTAATAACCATATCACCATATTTATAGTTACCATAGGCATTGTGAATACTGCATTGTTGATACAGATACACAGAGATAGAGAGTGTGGGTATGAATTAATTAAAGTGATGATAAAGGGATTGTCGTGGGAGAAGAGGAAAGGAGGGGGCAGAAAAGGTTAAAATATACCACACAAAGAGGAATAAAACATAGTACAGTAGAGGGAAAGAAGGGAGGGAGATGAACATTATATGAGTTTATTCTCATTGGTTTTGGCTTAAGGAGTAAATAACATAATTCATTGAGTATGAAAATCTATCATGCCCTACAGGAAGTATGAGGGGGAAGGGCAAAGAAAAGGGGATAGTTAGAAGGGAGGGAAGAAACTTTAAGGGGGAAGGGTAGGAAAAGGGAGGGGGGTGGATAGGGAGGGAATACTAAGGGATGTGGAGGTCACAATGAAAACTCTTAAGGAGGGAAAGTGAGAAATAAAAGCATAAACAGGGGAGGAAATAGGATGGAGAGAAAGAGACAGATAGTAATTAGAACTGTGAATGTGAATGGGATTAATTCTCCCATAAAATAGAAGTAGATAGCAGAATGGATTAAAAAACATAATCCTACAATATGCTGTATACAAGAAACACATTTGAGACAGAGGAATACCCACAGGGGAATGGTAAAACGCTGGAATAGAACATATTATGCTTCAACTAAAGTAAAAAGAAAGCAGGGGTAGCAATCCTTACATCATATAAAGCAAAAGCAAAAATAGATCTAATTTAAAGAGATAAGGAAGGAAAGTATATCCTACCAAAAGGCACCATCAAGAATGAAGCAATATCATTATTAAACATATATACACCAAGCAGTATAGCATCCAGATTTCTAGAGAAGTTAGAGGAAGAAAGAGATGACAAAATGATACTAGTGGAGGACCTCAATCTCCTCCACTCTGAAACTGATAAATCTAACCTCAAAATAAACAAGAAAGAAGTTAAGGAGAGGCAGAAATATTGTGCATCCTTTTTAGATCAGGAGGCAATAAAATTATATGTAATAAAGAGCCATGTAAAGATAGACCAAGCTAATTGAAAACTAAATAATTTAATGCTAAAGAATGAGTGGGTCAAACACAAAATCATAGAAATAATTAGTAACTTCATTCAAGAGAATGACAATAATGAGACAACATATCAAAACTTGTGGGATATAGTGAAAGCAGTTCTTAGGGGAAGTTTTATATCTCTAAAGGCATACATGAATAAAATAGAGAAAATGGAGATCAATAAATTGGTCATGCTGCTAAAAAAGATAGAAAAAGAACAAATTGTAAATCCCAAATTAAATACTAAATTAGAAATATTGAAAACCAAAGGAGAGATTAATAAAATTGAAATTAAGAAAACTATTGAACTAATGAGTAAAACTAAGAGCTGGTTTTATAAAAAAAAACAATAAAATTTATAGAACTTTAGTCAATTTGACAAAAAAGAGAAAGAAGAAATCCAATTTATCAGTATCAAAAATGAAAAGAGTGTATTTACCTCCAATGAAGAGGAAATGAAGAGGAAAAATGAAGAAGGAATTTCTTTGCGTAATTGTATGCCCATAAATTTGACAATCTTAGTGAAATGGATGAATATTTAAAAAAATATAAATTGCCCAGATTAACTGAGGAGAAAGTAAAATACTTAAATAACCCCATTTCAGATAAATAAATTGAAGTAGACATCAATGAAATCTGTAGGAAAAAATGTTCAGGGCCAGATGAATTTACAAGCAAATTATACCAAACATTTAAAGAACAATTTATTCCAATAATTTATAAATTATTTGGGAAAACTGGAGAAAAAGGAGTCCTACCAAATTCTTTTATGACACAAATATTGTACTGATACCTAAATCAGGAAGAATCAAAAGAGAGAAAGAAAATTAAAAATCAATTCCCCTCATGAACACAAATATTTAAATAAAATATTGCCAAAAAGACTACAACAGCTTATCATGAGAATAATACACTTTTATCAGGCAGGATTTATTCCACAAATACAAGGGTGGTTCAATATTAGGAAAAATATTAGTATAATTGGCCTTATAAACATCAAAAGTAGTAGAAAACATATGATTATTTCAATAGATGCAGAAAAAGCTTTTGACAAAACGAAAAACTCATTCCTATTAAGAACACTAGAAAGTATAGGAATAAATGGAGTCTTCCTTAAAATAATAAGTACCAGCTATCCAAAGCCATAAGCAAGTATTATATGTAATGGGGATAAGCTGGAATCATTTCCAATAAGATCAGGAGTGAAACAAGGATGTCCGTTCTCACCCCTCTTATTCAGTTTGGTACTAGAAATGTTAGCTATAGCAATAAGAGAAGAAAAAGAAATCAAAGGAAATACATTAAGCAAAGAAGAGACTCAACTATCACTCTTTCCAGATAATATGATGATATACTTAGGAAATCCTAGGGAATCAATTAAAAAACTACTTGAGGTAATAAATGAATTTAGCAAAGTTGCAGTATATAAAATAAACCAACACAAATCCTCGGCATTCCTATATATTTCTAAAGAAGTCCAACAGCAAAATATAAAAAGAGAAAATCCATTTAAAGTTACAGTAAATGTTATAAAATATTTGGGAATCTACCTGCCAAAACAAATCTAGGAACTATATGAACACAATTAACAATTATAAAACACTTTTCACACAAATAAAGTCAGATCTAAATGATTGGAAAAATATCCGTTGCTCATGGCTAGGTTGAGCTAATATAATAAAAGTGACAATTTTGCCTAAATTAATGTTCTTTTCTAGTGTCATACAAATCAAACTACCAAAAAATTATTTTATAGAGCTAAAAAATAGTAACAAAATTCATTTGGAAGAACAAAAGGTCCATAATATCAAGGGAATTAATGAAAAGAAATGCTAGGGAAGGTGGCCTAACTATAATAGATTTTAATCTGTATTATAAAGCAACAATCATCAAAATTACTTGGTACTGGCTGTGGAATAGAGTATTGGATCAGTGCAATAGATTAGGTACAAGAGACATAGCATCAATGACTATATTAAGCTACTCTTTGATAAACCCAGAGACTCCAGCTTCTGGTATAAGAAAGCACTATTTGACAAAAACTATTTGGAAAACTGGAAAATAATATGGCTGGAAGTGGGCAAAGACCAGTATCTTACACTGTTTACAAAAATCAAGTCTAAATGGGTGCACAATCTAGATATAAAGGCTGATACTGTAAGCATTCTGGGAGAGTAAGGAATAGTTTACCTGTCAGACACATGGAGGACGGAAGAATTTATGTCCAAACAAGAAATAGAGAGCATTAGAAAATGAAAAATGGATAACTTTGATTACATTAAACTGAAAAGTTTTTGTACTAACTCCCCTTCTCTTATCTTGTTCTCCTCCTGTAATGTAATGCCAAGGAAAGACAACTTCCCAAGGTTCAGAATACCAGCATAGGTGCTCTCCATTTTATTCAGTGACAAACCAAGAACAGAGAAGATCAAAACATGACATCATTCCAAATACAGCATTTACTAAGTGTGATTAAATAATCTCTGAGTACTACCCCACCCCAGGACCTTCCAATCATTCAATCAATTACAAAGTCTCTGTTCTAAATACTTCTCCACCCCTAGGCTATACCTTCATTTGGTCCACCACAAAACCCCTCTTCTCAAATGGAGATTAGTTTCCAAACATAAGTAAAGTACCTTCATTTTTCAATCACAGAGCACAATAAGGTCAAAAGTTCCCCACCCCTGGATCACAATTGAATCTACCCCAGAGTTACATCAAGTTTAAACACAGCACTTAATACCCAAATGGAGGTCTTTTCTTCATCTTGACACTAGGCAAGTTCTCAGCAATCTTAGTTCCTGGGGAGACAAGGCTTAGCAAGGCCATAAGATACATTGCCAGTCCCTTCATGAATTTATCCTCTGTCTGTAGAACAGTCCTAGAACCCCTGAACACATTAGCAAAGCCCTCTCCAGGATTTCTGTAAACATACAACAAGAAAATCCTTCTTCAGGGCTTCTGAACCAACAGAAAGGCTCCCAGACCCCTGCAACAACAGCACTGTCCTTCACCAGTGGACAGTATTCACTCTGTCTGCGCAGGACAGTCTCAGGGCTTCTTAGCCAACAGCCAGGTTCCAGGACTTCTTCAACAAAAGGACTGTCTTTCACCAGTGGACAAATCTGGCAAAACAACATCAAAACAGACAGACAAAGTACCAGCAAAACAGCCATGTCTCCTCAGTCCTTGGCAGCTCAGGGGGCAGGTCTCAAAAGTCCAGGGCAATTCAAAGCAGCCACCAGCAATTCTCTTAGTCTCTCTCTCCAGGAGGTGCTGCTTCCAAAAAGATCTTCCGCCTCTCTCTAGTGTCTCTCCAAATCTACATCACCAGCTCCTCCCAGTTCAGGACTTTCTTTTCACATCAACAAGCCCATCCCACAGGTGGGATTAACAAACTCTGGGTTTTAACACAATCAATTTGAAAACCAAGCCAATACAGGGGAATCTTTAATTGCCATTACTATCACACCTCCTACTTCTCTTATTGGGGAAATAGATTTATATAACCAACTGAATGTCTATGTTATTCCCTCTTTGAGTCAATTTCAATGAGAGTGAGACTCAATCATTGCTTAATCTTGTGTCATCCTGACTGTGAATTCATGATATTTGATTTTTTCCTGACTATTTGCAATATTTTCTCCTTGACCTGGGTGCTCTGAAATTTGGCTATAATATTTCCAGAATTTTTTTCTTTGGGAATGTCTTTCAGGAGGTAATAAGTGAATTCCTCCCATTTTCATTTTACTCTCTGGTTCTAATATATCTGGGCAATTTTACTTGTATGTCTAGGTTTGAAATATAAATATAATGTCTAGGCTGTTTGTTTTTGTTCATGACTTCTTGGTTGCCCAATAATTTTAAAATCATAACCCTTCAATCGATATTCTAGGTCAGTTGCTTTTTCATTGAGACATTACACATTTTCTTCTAAGTTTTGTTCTTTTATTTTTGACATTTTCTTGATGTTTCATGTAGTCATTAGCTTCCACTTGCCCAATTCTAATTTTTAAGGAATAATTTTTTTGGAGAACTTTAGTGCCTCTTTTTCTATTTATCCAATTCTACTTTTTTCTTGATTTTTTATTTTTTAGTTTACATAATTCATTTTCACAAGATTTTGAGTTACAATTTTTCTCCCCATTTTTCTCTAACCACCATCCCAAAACAGCAATCCCACTGAATATCCCTTCCCACACTCTGCTCCCTCCCATATCTTCCCCCATACCACCTCTGACTTTTCAGGAGGGCACGGTGGATCTTCATATGCTAGTGTCTGTATATTTCATTTCCCACTTACATGTAAAATAATTATAATACACGCACACATTTGATTTTAAAAATTTGGATTCCATATACTTTTCCTTCCTCCCTTTTCACCCACCCTCACTGGGAAGATAAGCAATTCGATATAGGTTGTACATGTGTAGCTATGCAAAACATTTCCATAGTGGATATATTGTGAAAGACTGACTATATTCCCTTTCATTATATCCTATCCCCCACTTCTATTCTCTACTTTGATACTGTCCCTTTTCAGAATTGTGTGCTTCAAATGTCCCTCACCGCCAGCCTGCCCTCCCTTCCATTATCCCTCCTCTCATCCCCTTCCCCTCTACTCTCTTGTATGGTAAGATACCCTATTTAGTGTGTATGCTCTTCCCTCCATAAGCCAAATTCAATGAGAATAAGATTGACCCATTCCCTTTTGCCTTCCTGTTCTTCCCCTCCATGGTAACCATTTCCCCTTGCCTCTTCTGAATGAGATAGTTTAACATATTCTGTCTCTCCCCATCTCCTATCATTATATTCCTCTCTTACCTCTTAATTCCACCTTCTAAGTATCACCCCTTCTTATGCAATTGGTCCTGTGCCCTCTGTCTCTGTATACATGTACACATATATACATACTCACATATGTATTCATATGCCCATATACCCTCCTATATAGACATATATATATATATATATATTCCCTTCAACTATTCTCATACTGATAAGTTTCATAAGTTTCAATTATCATTTTTCCATGTAGTGATATAAGTAGTTCAACTTGGATAAGTTCCTTATGATTTATTTTCCCTGTTTACCTTCTCATGCTTCTCTTGCTTCTTGTATCTGAATATCAGATTTTGTATTCAACTCTTTTTTTTTCATCGAGAATGTTTGAAAGTCCTCTATTCCACTGAATGACCATATTTTCCTCTGAAACATGATCGTCAGTTTTGCTGGGTAGGTGACTCTTGCTTTTAATCCCAGCTCCTTTGATCTCTGGAATATCATATTCCAAGCCCTTTGATCCCTCAATGTAGAAGCTGCCAGATCCGAAGTTTTCCTGATTGTGTTGCCACAATATTTAAATTGTTTCCTCCTGGCTGCTTGTAATATTTTCTCCTTGATCTGGGAATTCTGAAACCTGCCTATAATATTCCTAGGAGTTTTCTTTTGGGGATCTTTTTCAGGAGGTGATCGGTGGATTCTTTCAACCTCTATTTTACCCTCTGGTTCTAAAATATCAGGGCAATTTTCCTTGAGAATTTCTTGAAGGATGATTTCTAGGGTTTTTTTTTTTTGATCATGGCTTTCAGGTAGTCCAATAATTTTTAAATAATCTCTCCTGGATCTATTTTCCAGGTCAGTCATTTTTCCAATGAGATATTTCACATTGCCTTCTATTTTTTCATCTGTTTGGATCTGTTTAATAGTGTCTTGATTTCTCATAAAGTCACTAACTTCCATTTGCTCCAATCTAATTCTGAAGGAATGATTCCCTTCATTGAGATTTTGAGATTCTTTTTTTCATCTGGTAAATTCGGCTTTTTATGGCATTCTTCTCCTCATTGCTATTTTGAACCTCTTTTGCCATTTGAGTTATTCTATTTTTAGCGTGTTATTTTCTTCAGACAGTTGTTGACTCTCATTTCATAATTTTTTGCATCATTCTCATTTCTCTTCCCAATTTTTCCTCCACTTCTCTTATTTGGTTTTCAAAATCCTTTTTAAGCTCTTCTGTGGCCTGTAACCAGCTCATATTTTTCTTGGAAGTTTTTGTTGCAGGAGTTCTGACTTCACTGTTTTCCTCCTGTTCTGTGCTTTGATCCTTTTTGTCCCCAAAATAGGTTTCTAATGTTGGATTGCTCTGTTTGCTTTGTTTCCTTTCCTTGCTTATGTTGCCACTCAATTACTTGATTTTTGAGACGTTTGACACAGTAGAACGCTGCTACCAGGAATGGGAGCTTTATTCTAAATGCTGGGGTTTTCAAAGCTGCTGGAGCTATTAGTTGGGTGCCCTCTGTGAAGCCTCTACACACTCTGGCAAACTGTTCACACACCCCAAGACCTCCACCCAAGACAGTGATCCAGATCCAAGCAGGTTAAATCAAGATCGATTACCCTAAGACCGGTGTTTTGGTCCCCCTACAATCTGCAGACCAGGAGCTCTGAAGCAGCCACATGCAAGGCAGCTGCATGGCCTTAGAGCCTCAGCTGCTTCTTGCCCCGGGGGTAAAGGCCAGACTGTACTCCCAAATTCCTTGTTCCTCAAAGTCTACACTGACTTCTCACTTTGTCTTTGGCATCTCTGTGTTGATAATTCTGGAAACCACCAGAACTGCTGGTGAACTGAAATCCTTCCCACCAGTGGCTGGTTAGGCTGCCCTGAGGCTAAAATCTCTGCCTCCAGCAGGGCTGGGCTCTGCTCCCAGGTCACTGAGCTGGACCCTTTCTTTTGGCCTGCTGGGCTGTCTTCAGCAGGAGGTTAGCTTCTCTCTGTCATTTTGTGGGTTCTGTAGCTCCAAAGTTTGTCTAGAATCATTTTTCACATGAATTGGAGGAGGCAGAAGCCAGAGCCACATGGAAGTCTAGTTTATTCTCCACCATCTTGACTCCCCCTCCCCCTCCCATTCTACTTTTTAAGGAGTTCTTCTCTACATTGGATATTTTACTTTTGGACAATTCTGTTTTTTAAGGTGTTATTTCCTTTAGTATTTTCTTTGTGCCTTTTTTTTTTTTTACCAAACTGTTGACTCTCTTTTTATACTTTTCTCTCACAATTCTCATTTTCCCCCAATTTTTCTCTATCTCTTTTGTTTGATTTTTAAAATCCCTTTTTGAGCTCTTTCAGGAATTCTTGTTGAGCTTGTGTCCAAATCACATTTGTTCCTTAAGGCTTTCCTTGCTCTCCTGGTCTGTGCTCTGATCTTTACCCAAGAAGCGTCCTCGTTCCCCTCAACTACAATTGCTAGTATTCCTCTTAGCCCTGCAACTGTGACCAGGTCCCCTACTCTCCTACAGTTGCAAGAGCTAGTGCTATTTGGAACTGAGTCCAGGTCCCCAGCTCCCTTGTGTATGATCATAAGTAATCTTCTCTGCCTTGGAACTGTGACCAAGAACTGCATATGGGCAATGCAACCCAGCACCAACAAAGGATTTCCTGAAATCACTTTCTGACCAGTTGGAAGACCCTTTTATTAGTCTTTGGTTCAAGAACTCCCCAGACTGCTGACATTGTCATGGCAACCTCCAAGGCTTGTTGTTTGTGTTGTAGCCCTGGCCTTTGATGCTTTCTGGGGTGACTACCACTGTGGCAACCTCCTAACTTTAGGGGCCTAGAAAACGTCTCTCCACTATTTTTTTTTTGTCTCTACCACTATGGAATTTTATCTGAGCCATTATTTTAAAGTTGTTTGGAGGAGAATGTTGGAAGAGTTCAGCTGAGTTGCTGCCTATGTTCTTCCATTTTAGCTCTACCACTACCCCTGACCCCACCCCAGCATTTTCTTGCAATTTGTCAAACAATTTATTCTGTGTGTGTATGCCCAAGAAGCTGACTAAAAAAATATAATTTGTAAATATAAGATGAGAAAATGAGAACTAGTTATTATAAACCATTGAGAGATAATTGATAGATCAATTGAATGGTATTTTCATAATGTAAAAGAAAAAAAATGCATTTTTTGTTGAATACTGCATGGCAGGATTTCTTAGCTATCTTTGTACTATTGTCTCCTTTGAAAGACTGGTAATGTCAATGGCCCCCTTTCTCAGAATAATAGCAGTTGCCTAAATTCAAAAGAAGGAAATGCTAAACTTTAGTTTGAGGTTAATAAAAATAAAACAAATATTTTTTTCTAGTACATATTCACAGAGCCCCCTGAAATCTTTACCCCAAGTTAAAGAACCCCTATTCTATAGAAATATTTTTTTTTTTAAAAAAGGTAGTATTAAACAGAATTAGCAAATGTGGATAGGTTGTAATCTGAACTGATGGAGAAAATGAGCTCTTGCCTCAATGAGATGACAAATCTATTAAAACATTAAACATTTGTTCCAGGTCTGTGATTGCATCTATCTAATGGATTTATTCTCTGGAAACTCCCTCTACCAGTGGTGATCAGCAAATTGTTTGTAACTTAGAATCTTGGGAGTTCTCTAAGGTACTGTGAGGTTAGGTGACTTGTCTTTTCATACACATTGGGTGTGTCAAAGGCAAGACTGGCTTTCCTGACTCTCCCCACTAGCAATATTACTTCTCCTTAGGTTAAAAGTACTTTCCACACAATATTATTATAAAGCATGTTGTGAGTATTAGTTATTAGTATTTTGAGTTTACTAAAGAGTAATCTGAACCTTAGAGGAATTTAATGACTTGCCTCACATCCCACAGAATTATTAGATTTATAAGAGAGGGAAGGAAAAGGAGTAAGCAGTTATTTAGTTTCTACTGTATATCAGGCACTGTGCTAAGCACTTTTCACAAAAATTATTTCCTTTTGATGCCCACAACCCTGTGAGGTAGGTGCTATTATTGTCCCCATTTTATAATTGAGGAAACTGAGGCACAGTTTAAATGATTTGACCTGGTTCACATACCTAATAAGTGTCTGAGGCTACAATGGAACTCAAGTCTTCCTGACTCCAGGCCCAGGGCTCTATCCTCAACCAGCTATCTCTGGTTATAAATTGTTTTTTTTTTACTATCCATTAATCAGTCAGCCAATCAACCCACAGACATTTATTAAACCCTTATTTGCTTGGTATCATGCTATGCACTGAGGACTTTTTTTTTGTTTTAAAACAAAAACAGTCCCTGCCTTCAAGGACCTTACACTTTAATGGAATGAGCCATCAAGGTAGGCAGTATACCCTTCATTATTTAATTTTATTGATATAAAAACTGGGTCTTAGAGAAGTTTTTTTTTTTAATTTTCTGATGATCAAGGCCAAATATGAACTGCATAGGAACAGATAAAATGATTCTTAAGCCATATAAAATGCCTGGAAAAACCCCAAGGAATGCTGAACATTTAATATCTAAAGTTTGAGATTTGCCCCAAAATGTTATATGTGTGTATGTGTGTGTATGCATCACATGCATTTATTTGACTTTCTCCAGGAGCAGCTTGAAGGTGTTGGGTACATAGAATGGAGGAAATGTATTTCTCTTAAATTTGGCTTTTGAAAATGATCTACAATCAAACTGTGCCTTTTCTCAAATCCCATATGCTACTGAAACTTACAAGGCCCCAACATCTGATCATTTAAAACATCAAGCTGATTATCTTTTTTTAGGATTATTCCAAACTGGAACTCTATTCAGAAGACTTTGGAAATGAATCAGCTGTGATGCTCCCCTAGAATCTTGAATAACTACTTTTCAGGATTGCTACAGAAAGGATTCCCTTTTTAGGTATGGGTTTGCCTAGATAACCTCTGAGGTCCCTTCAGTTCTAACATTTTGCGATTCTGTGGCCTTCTGATCATTTCTTAGTGGTTTCAGTGGCACCTGAGCCCAGGCAGAGTATTCCATTAGCTATCCAGTGACAGGGTCATGCATACGGACAATTCATAGTGGGTCCACTTTGTCTTATCTGGTATTTGTCACGGCTTTGTGCTGACTCAAAATGCTGATTCCAAAGTTCTCTTTCAATAGATTTCAAACTCTACTGTCCAAAGGGCTTCACCCATCATTCTTCTAAATATTCAGTCACACTGTTTTTATGAGAACTCAGTAAAGCTCAAAAATATGGGGGAGGTGACTCACTTCAGTTCTTTTAAATAGGGAGAGGCACTAATGGGATACACGTTACAATTTCTAGAAACCTATGAAGTTTTAGAAAGGGTTCAATATTCATGGGGAGTGCCCAAACTCTCTATCCTATCTGATTCATCTTCTCATTCCCTTTAGACTCCATCGCTTGGTATTGGGAGTTAAAAACAATAAAACAATAACAATATTAGCACTTATATAGTGCCTACTATGTGCCAGGTGCTTTATAAAAACCACAGGAGATAGGTGTTATTATTATCACCATTTTACAGTTGAAGAAACTGAGGCAGAGAGAGGGTACATGATTTGCCCAACATCACACAATTATTAAATATCTGAGACCAGATATAAACTGAGGTCTTCTTGACTCCAGGTTCAGTCTTAAGCCCTTCACACTACCTATTGGCATATATAGTGTAATAAAACGTCTAAAGCTTAAATAACTATGATCAAATTGCCTCATTTTTGAGATATTTCTACTTCATGGAATAGTGGAAACCTTTCCACTTACTCAGAAAAGCCTCATCTGCTAACTTTTCACCTCTGAAGTACTACAGCTAAAGGCAGCTGGTAGTTCAAATGCAACCTCAGGATCTTAATAGCTGGGAAAATAAGTTAATCTATATCTCCATCAGATTCCCTACCTATAAAATGTATTTTACATTCTACATGTTTTCCCTCCTCCAGACCAACTGTAATGCTTCCTCTCTTCCCCCATGTGAAAATACATGTTATGGAATGCAGATAGAGATGTGAGAAACCTAGAGTCCTTAGTCAAATTGCCTACCCTCTGAGGGTTTATTCTTCTTGTATGCTAAATTGAAGGAAAGGAAAGTTGCACTGTGGGAGGTTTGGCTCTTCTCCTCTCAAGCACTCAAGTACTGGTGAAAGACTTAGTGTATGCCTCCAGTTGGTTTGAGCCCTACTGTAATTCAAACCTTCCAAACTCAGGGTCTATTATCCTCAGCCTCCTCTAGTGGCAGAGATTGTAAGAGATTCACCACCACACTGTGCTGCATATTTATGCCTGACTGTCTTCTTCTCCATTAGAGTGTTAACTTCTGGAGGGCAGGAGAGTTGGAGATTTTTCTTTGTGTCCTAGTGCTCAGCACAGTGCCAGGCTCATCAAAGTTATATAACAAATAAGAGCTGATTGATTACCTGATAGCATGGGAGTCCCAGTAGGTGCAAAATGCAATGAAGGATGACAATCTGCTTCTCACTGAGAGAACAAGAAAATTCCAAGGCATTATTCCATCAATAAGCTCCTGCAGGCCTAATCTCTGACCTGCAGGTCAAAAATCTGGCTCATTATTACTTTATCATATTTGCATTAGCACCTGCCACTCCCCTGAATCACTCCCATTAAACCATCTTCCATGTTTTCCTTACATAATGTCCTAAATAAAAATAAATTGTGGCATTAGTTAACTACATTACATCACATGAATTTTAAGTACCAAAAACTTGAGGGAAATACGGCTTTGTGAAGGAATACTTCATAAATTTAAATCAGATGTGACAGCAGGTAGTTATAGAATGTGTTGGCTTTTGGAGCTATTGAAAGAAAATGGGTATCTTTGAATTCCCCTAATTCTGTGTTCAGTTCTCCAAATTGGGACCCAACTTACCTTTCCAGTCTTCTATGCCCCTTTTTCTCCACTCCAGACAAATAGGACTCTTTGCTATCCCTCGAACACAGGCATTATTTTCCCACCTTAGTACCTTTTCTCATGCTTTTTCCCCCACCTGTCAAATTCTAACCCATCATTCAAGACCCAATTTAAGTGACCCCACCTTTATGAAGCTTTTTCTCATTTCCCCAACTAGAAGACTTCTCTTTCTCCTCTGAGCCATAAGATTTCATATTTCTTATTTTTTCCTCATATTATAATTATTTTTATATTTGGGCTTTAACTTCCCCACTGGGATAAAAGCTTCTGGAGGGCAGGAGCTGTACATTATCTATTTTTGAAACCATCACACTCCTAATAGTTTGTACATAGTAAGTAATTGATAAATTGAATTAAATTAAATCCAATTTCATTCTAGTTTCTAGTACTGTCAGTCTAGTGACCATTTTCTTTCCCTTTTTTTTGGAGGGAGAAATGTAGGGCAATTGGAATTAAGTGATTTGCCCAAGTTCACATGGCTAGCAAATGTTAAGCATCTGAGACCGGATTTGAACTCAGGTCCTCCTGACTCCAGGGAACAGCGCTCTATTCACTGCACCACCCAGCCGCCCTGACCATTTTCAGAGTAACAGAGAGACAGTGTTATATAATAGAAAGAGAGATGTCCTGTGAATCTAGAGATCCTAATTCATATTCCAACCTCATCACTTATTTGCTACATGACCACAAGCACCCTTCCCCTAATTGTGTCTCCTATAAAAATATGGATGAAAGAACTGTGATTTTATATCATAAGGTTGAGAGCAGAAGTACTGAGTCATAGAGGAATGAGTTTTAATTTTAATAATATGTACTATGTATACTTCAGGTATAATAAGGAATTTATTTAGTATTTTAAATATTTAGCATTTTTAATAAGACTCATTTCTGGATATACAAATATTACCACCCCCACATACTCATTTATCCAGTGACAAAAAAAGAAAACAAAAATAATTCAGAAAAGTCAGTTACAAAGAGATCTCAAATGACTGCATAGGTGATGCTCTATACACATAACGCCCAACATCTCTACTGAAGTGAGGAGGTGTACTCATCTCTTTTCTGGGACCAAGACTGTCATTACAGTTTTATAGTGTTCGACTTTATTTTGGCAATCTTTCCATTTTTATTATTGTAGTCATTGTGTTGTCCCAATCTGCTTAATCATTCTATATTATTCTTACAACTACTTTTCATGTTTCTTCAAATCCTTCATATATGCCATTTCTTTCTATATGAAAATATCCCTTTATATTCATATGCTATGCTTTTTCCAGCCTTCTATGATCAACGGGCACTGACTTAGATGGAGGTGAGTATCACCAAAGTCAGATTAAGTATAGCCCCAAGTAGAATCAAATACAGGAAAACAGAGGGGGTCTTAGAAACTTATTTCATATCTTGAGAATATGAAATTGTTCAATCTATTTTGTTAATAGCTCACTTAACTCTTCAGTAATGGCTGGATTCTTTGAGTATTAGACACTAGAAAACAACTCACGGACCAGAAAACTGACAACAGGCAGAAACATCTATTTTTTTTTTCATTTTCTCTATAAAGTTTAGGGCATCATCCTCAAATGCTGGTTATCTGACAAATTCTCAAAGATTGACAACCTGTTCTTCTTGCCTTTGGTTAATCTTCCGGCCTCAAATCTCTCCCTAACTCCACCGTCCTCTTTGTTATCAAAATGATCTTCCTAAAGCAGCAGCCCCTCATTACTTCCACGATCAAATACAAAATCCTCTATTTGACATTTAAACCCTTCATGACTTGGCCCCTTACTTCCTTTCCAGCCTCCTTACACCTTACTTTTCCTTCTACATACTCTACAACAAAAGACACTGGTCTATTCTTCATAGTAGATTTTCCATCTCACACCTCCCTGCATTTTCACTGGCTGTCAACCATGCTTGAAATTCTTTCCCTCCTTATCTCTTCCTGGCCTTTCTATCCCCCTGTCTTCCCTTACCAAACCTTACTTTGCATCATGACTTCCAATATCCCTCCATTCTCTCCTACATCATCACCCCTGCATCAGCTGCTCTTTCTTCTTTTCCCTTTCTTGACTCCTTGTTGAACCAATTCAGCTATGTATTTTCATCATCTCTTAAATACCTACATACCTTATCATTTCATGAGTTGCACCCTACTAAGTCCTCAATCTGCCAAAGGCCCCAGCCTTGTGTCACTCCCACCATTCACTATTATTCATATACACTTGCTTCTGAATGAAGATAGGGAAATGATGCAAGCATTCTGACTGGGGCCAAACCTCACCTGGGTCCTCATTGCTGCTATACTGTCCTACTATGCCTCCCTTATAAACCCCCTATCCCTTTCTCCACAGCAGCTCTTCCAGACTTTTTTATCCCTCCTCAAACTTCCCATGGTACCTTCTCTTCCCACCTTCTCAGCTGAGAAACTTGCCTCCTATTTTATAGAAAAATTGAAGCCATTTATCTTGAACTCCCTCTTTTTTTCTCTTCTTCATTTCACAACACTCATATACCTTCTGCCACAGTCTTTCAACCCTGTCTCACATAAGGAGGTAGCTTTACTCCTTACCAATGCTCAATCTTCTACCTGCTAAAGAAATATCATTCCATCCTGTCTCCAACAGAGTGGTCCATCTGTCATCCCCAGCCTGACTTTTTTTTTTTCAAATTTTCCCTATCTACCAGCTCATTCCTACTGCCTACAAACATGTCCATGTTCCCCTTATACTGAAAAATATCCTCACTTGATTTCCCCTCCCCCAAACTATCATCCCTTTTCAACTTGAAAAGGGTGCAATCCAAGAACAAAGTAGATCCTGCATGGTTTTCTGTTTGTGGATGATTATACACTCACTACAGCCTCTGAAGCTGAGATGCAGCAAAGTATGGATCAATTCTCTGCTACTTGTGCTAATTTTGATCTAACAATTCATCCCAAGAAAACACAGGTGCTCCATCAGCCATGGCCACACCATTCATATGTGGAACTATCAATTACAGCAAATGGAGAAGTTTTGAGTGCGATGGATAAGTTCACTTAGCTTGGAAGTATACTTTCTAGGGATGTACACATTGATAGTGAGGTTGATGCAGGCATTGCTAGAGTGGCTATCTCAGTGTTTGGGAGGCTCCAAAGGCAAGTATGGCAAAGAAGAGGTATTAGACTGACTATCAAGCTGAAAGTCTACAGAACTGTGGTGCTGGTCTCATTGTTGCATGACTGTGAAACCTGGGCAGCATACCAGTCCCATGCCAGGAAACTGAATTGCTTCTATTTGAATTTTCTTGGGAAGATTCTGAAGATCACCTGGCAGGATAAGACACCAGACACTAAGATCCTTATTCAAACTAAACTGTCAAACATTCAAACTCTGCTTCAGAGAGAACAACTCCCATGGGCTGACCACATTGTTTGAATGCAAAACGTATGCTTGTGAAAAAGACTGTTCTATGGAGAGTTCACAGAGGGGAAGTGTCCACATGGTGGTCAGAAGAAGAGATACAAGGACACTCTCAAGGTCTCTCTTAAGAACTTTGGAATTGACTATGTGACAAGGGAAACATTGGTACAGGACCACTCAGCATGGCATGCCCACATCAGAGAAGGTTCTGTGTTCTATGAACAAAACAGAATTGAAACAGCTCAAAGATGTGCAAGATGTGCAAATTTGGAGATTCCACCCCAAATGTTCACATTGACTATTTTGATAGAGCATTCCAAATTCGTATTGGACTGGTCAGCCATAGTAAGACACACTGAAACTTTACTCTGGCATAGTGATGTAATTTTAGTCCTCTTTGCCAAAGGACAACCAACCAATGCTGTCCCCTTCATTAGATGGTAAACTCCTTCAGGGCCATGACTGTCTTTGATTCTTTTTATATTCCCAGGATTTAGCACAGTGCTTGGCAAATAGTAGACACCTAATTAATGTTTATTGATTAACAGACGTTTTACTGACAGACTTTTCTGGCCTCTTTGAAGTCTGAGCTAAAATCATACCTTCAACAAAAACAAACAAAAACTTTCCTGATCCAGATTAATGCTAGTATTTTCCATCAATTGTCTTTCTCTGACTTATCTTGTATTTATCTTTCTTCATAATTGTTTTTCTTGACTTGTCTGGACAACTGGAGGGAAGAAGTATGGTCCCACACCATGCTCAAGACCAAGCCATGGAAAATCTAGCCTGAGGGAGATTCAGGAACATCTTGGTTAAAATTTCATGTCTGAAATTTACACACTGGGTGGAGCTGAGCATATCAAGTCAGTTCTCAGCCTCAGTTTCCTTTATCTGCAAAATAGTCATAACAATACCTGTAATGTCTACTTCACAGGTTTGTTGTCAGACTCAAATGAGATAGCTTGAGTCAAATGCTTGTAAGCCTTAACTATGCAGGGTAGAGTTTGAAATAACACTAAGACATTTGGAAAACCATATAAATTTCATCCATAAATATCATTATTTCAAATATCGGCATTTCATCTGGAAGAGATCAAGTCCAATACCCTTATTTTACTGAAGAGAAAGCTCAGTCTCAGAAAGACTAAGTCTACTTGAGGTAGGTTTTTATTAGGAAAAATTATATATTTATGTATGTACGTGTATATGGACATGCACATTTATGTACTTACATAAATGTGTATATACATTATATATAAATACATTGTGAATGTATGCATATATATTTTAGACATATTGCTGTATGGAATGTTTTTTTTTCTTAGAAAGGAGAGTTCAGTCTAGAAGGGGTGATAGGAATTTATTGGGGCAAAAAGGCAAAAGGTATTAATAAGAAAAAAAAGAAGAAATAATAAAATGGCATTTCCCATGGCTATACCCAACTACTTATATAAACTGATGATTTTTATGTCAACTCTCATTCAAGGAATGGAATCTCAAATGGCCAATCTCACTTTTCCATATTTGACCTCATTAGATTCTCAGGGTAACAGTGACCAAAGAAGATTAAACTATCAATTCCCATTGCTGAAATCATTAAGACATTTCTCAAGACTGAAAAAAAAAAGAATTGAAAATATATGAGTGACTGACTAATGTCTGGCCAGAAGTGAGATACTTATTTCTGATGTTAACATATTTCTGCATCCTACTGTTCACCTACTACAATTCTAAGTATGGAAGGCATTCAGCAAGTCAGCTTGCGTATGAAGATCACAGTCTTTGGAGCTAATGGTAACCCTTAAAGATTTAACAAGGTCAATGATTGCATTTCACTGGGGAGAAAATTGAGAATAATTTTCTTAGTTTCCTTATCTCTAAAATGAAAAGTTTCAACTACACATCACCTAAAGATCTTCACATGACTCCTTATCTTCAGAATAATTACTTGAAATCTTGGTAAACGGAAATTGACGGAATCCTTATAACCAATGAAAGATTACCCTCACTGTATCTGGACATTGTATTCATGTTGGTGTTGGCAAGACTTCTGTGGGAATGAACATTAAGGATAATGAGGATAACTTCCTCATTAGTTAGTTAGAGAAAATTAAGTAATACCTTATCTTGATGAGCTGGCAATGAGCAGCATGAATCAATTCACTAGCATCATGATTTTATGCCTTGGAGGACATAAAAGAGAGAGTGAGCTGGCCACCTAATTGAGAACCAGTTCAAGTTATGGTAAATCTGCTTTTCTTCCATCTTCCTGGTCACACCT
>NW_027185771.1:35852459-35862676 GCF_028583685.1 Petaurus breviceps papuanus
AAATTCTTGCATTCCCCTTCCTGGGCTTCTTTGGCTAAGGATTATGTGTTGTACTAAGTATGCATAATAGATACAATTTTCCATCTATAAACATCATTGTGTCCTCATGAGAGTGTGTCAAGTTTTTATTCTTGCTTTGCTGACATGGCTATGTGTGCATTGGTATGACGGAAAAGGGTTAAAAAAATAACTATGAGCACAGGATGGGTTACAAATGGTGAAGTAAAAGTTTATATACAAAAGACTGAGAGTTTTGGGAGGTGATAAGCTTAATATGAGCCAACAGTATGACTCTGTCCCTAAAAGAATGTAAGCTAAGACTGTTCTGCAGAAAGACAAAATGTGTGGAGTTAGGGGTGTGCTGGTAAAAGGGTAACAATCATTTCTTGGGTTGAGGGAGGAAAGAATATGCAACACATTTTTTAGTTTGACCTTCATTACTCCCATTTCCCCCATCACTTTCTTAAGTCTAGACAATTAGCAAAACAATAAAAGAATCCCTGATTTGTACTGTTTGCCAATTTTTGAAGTGTAAATTCTAACATTGAAAATTTATTAATTGGCTCAAACACACTTCTGATATTCCCACTGTTTTCTGCCTCATGTATTAAGTTCAGTTATCAGAGCATGTATTTTTTTTTTTTTGCTTTTTGGAGGGAAGTTAGGGTTAAATGAGCTGCCCAAGGTCACATGGCTAGTTTTTGTGCTAAGTGTCTGAGGCCGAATTTGGACTCAGGTCCTCCTGACTCCAGGGCCAGTGCTCTATTCACTGCGCCACCTAGCCACCCCACAGAGCATGAATTAGGAAGAAAATTGACAAGTTAGAGCAGAATCAGAGAAGACTGTCAGGATGCTGAAATGCCTGGAGACCATATGGGAAGATTAGCTAAAAAGGTAGGAGATGTTAAGTCTATAGAAGACAGAGAGTAGGATGTGTGCAAGATCTGAAGGACTCTCATGAAAAATAGGAATCACACTTGTCTTTCTTGTCCTCAGATGGAAGAATCAGAGTATAATGGGGAAAATATAGGGGCATCGTTTTCAATTTGATGTAAGGAAAACAAACTAAATCTTTATGAAATTTTGCTATTTACATATGGTCAAAAAGAAAAATGTACACCCTTGGGAAGTAGTGGGGTTCTCCCTCGCTAGAGGTCATTAGGTGTTTGTTGGATGACTACTGTCTTTTTGAGGGGATAGAAAAAGGTCATGATTTAAAAAATATATTTATTGATCTTTTGTTTTTACATCACCTCCATTTCACCATATGTTTCTTCTCCTCACACAGAACCACAATTTAAAATATTTTTAAATGTGTTGAAAAAAAGGGCAAGATTGATCAATGATTCAACTGTACCTGACATATTTAGTGTTCTCTATTCTATTTCTCTATTTAGTGTACTCTATATTTCCCTTCCTCTGCAAAGAAGGAAGAAATGTATTCACATATCTCTTCTTTGGAGCCAAGCTTGACCATTATAAAGCTGTAGCTCTAAGTTTTTATTTTTTGTTGCTACCATTCTTTCCATTGATATCATTACAATCATTGTGTATACTTAGTTTTGTTTTTGTTTTTGCTTAGTTCTATTTGTACAAATGGGCAGCTAAATGGCTCAGTGGATAGATTGCCAGATTTGGAATCAGGAAGATATTAATTCAAGTCCAACCTCAGATACTTAATATCTATTTGACTCTGGGTAATTCACTTAACTCTGTTGGCCTCAGTTTCCTCATACGTAAAATGAGCTAGAGGAAAAAAATGGTAAACTATTCCAATATCTTTTCCAAGAAAGCCCCAAAAACAGTTGCAAAGAGTTGGAAAGAACTGAAACAGCTGAACACAATAAGTGGTATAAATTAATGTAAATCGTCCTCCTGAATATCTCTTTGTTAGAGATATGGTGGTGGGAAGTTATCTTTGAATATGTGTTTGAATGGATAGCCTCTGGGAGTATTTCCAGCTCTGGGATTTTGGACTTTTGTAAGACATCTCTGGGATACAAAGGACCCACAACCAATTGCCTACTCATGTTTCTGTTTGAGTAAAGTGCCTTGAAGGGGATGCCATTGGGCTGCTGCTATTCTCAGTGCAAAACCTAATCAATAACAAGAAAGTACCATCTTTTTAGCTAAGAGAATCATAGACTGGGAAGATTTAGTCCAGAATGTCTTTAGATACAATGAACATGTTCCTGGCCTTACATCCCTTAAGGAAATTGTATTGAGATAATAGAGAACAGAGAAGCAGTCAATAACCAGCCTCACTGACATTAAGCATGAGAGTGGGGTGTCACTCAGTGCTGATGAGGCATTTTGAACATCCAGATTGCAATTTGCTGCTTGACATTTTTGCAGACAGTTCTATGAGAAAGAGGTTTCATGATTTAGATATTTTTCTTGGGAGAAAAAACAAAACAGTAATACCTTTGCAAGGCAGATGGGAGGGATTTTCTGACTTTGAAGGTATGTTAAAGGGAGAGGAGTATTTCATGAAGGACACTGACAAGATCTTTGCCCCCTCTTTGATCTCCTCAGGTCCCATGAGTTCCATTATCTTTTTTTTACTTGACTATGCATATTAAAAAATATTTACTATTAGTTTACATCATTTACTTCCACAAGTTTTTGAGTTCCAAGTGTTGTCCCCTGCTCCCTCTCCTTCTCTCCCCCCCCACTGCAGCATGCAATCTGATATAGGTTTTACATATACTTTCACATTAAACATTAGTCAAATTGTAAAGAAGGATTATAACCAGTGGATTGAATAATGAGGAAGAATAAATAAAACAAAACAAAAAGGAGAGAGAGCAAATGGTTTGCTTCAATCTGCATTCAGACTCTGTAATTCTTTCTCTGGATGTGGAGAGCCTTTTCCATCATGAATCCTTTGGAGTTGTCTCATAGCTTTGCATTTCTGAGAGGAGCCTAGTCTATCAAAATAATTCGTCAAAGCTACAATTTGTCTGTAATTGTGTACAATGTTCTCCTGGTTCTGCTCCCCTCTCTCAGCATCAGTTTATATAGGTCTCTCTAGGTTATTGTGAAGTCTGTCTGTTCACCATTTCTTTTGGAACAGTAGTGTTCCATTATATCATATACCACAACTTATTTAGCATTCCTCAATTGATGGGTATTCCCTTGATTGCCAATTCTTTGCCACCACAAATAGAGCTGCTATAGAATTCCATTATCTTGATGCAGATGACTCTCGATCTATTTATTCAGCCCTCATTTTCTTTCAGCTCTCGGCACCTATATCACCAAGTACCAGGTGGATATCTACTATGGAATGACCCCTAGGCATCTCAATTTCAGCATGGAGAAAGTGGTGCCCATTTTTCCTCTCCTCATCCTCACCCTAACCATTCTTCCTTAAAACTTCCCTCTTTCTGTTGAGAACTCCATCATCTTTCAAGTCACTCAGGTTACTCCCACAGAGTCAGCATCGACTCTTCCTTTTGCCTCTCACCTTCCATGTTTAATGTTACCAAATCTTTTCAATTCTACCTCCACAATATTTCTCATTTCTGTCCCCTTTTCTACACTAACACATTTTCTATTCTAATTCAGGTTCTCATTTACTCTCTACTAAATTATTGCTAACATCCTAGCTGGTCTCATTGTTTCTTAACTCTTTCATCTCTGATTCATCTTGTACACACATGACTGCTAAAATAATCTTCCCATCTCAGGTCCAACCCTGTCACCCCATACCTAAGCTCAAGAAACTTCTAAAGGGCACAATGAGTAGAGTACAGGGTCTGAAGAGGAAGCTCTGAGTTCAAATTCAACTTCAGACACTTACTACATGGGTGACCTTGGACAAGTCATCTAACCTCTCTTTGCTTCAGTTTCTTCTTCTTTAGAGTGAGGATAGTAATAATAACTACCTCCCATGGTTGTTGCAAAGATCAAATAAGAGTCCCAGGGCTTCTATACAAAGTATCACAAACAAAAATCAACACAGACAAATAGACAAAGAGAGTGCCTGGCCTCCACAACTGTTCCCCTTCTCTTCAGCTGTCTCCCAGTTTGGGCTTCTCCTTACGTATGGTAATATAGCTCCTCTCTGTTCTACCCCTTCCTGGTGCATCTGCGCAAGTTCCTCCCATTGTGGGTTTCACAAGTTCTTTTCCTTAACAAAAATTTGATATAATCTTGGGCAAGTCTCAAAAGAAACTTGAGCTGAAACAAGGGCCTAAATAATTAAATATCTGAAACAAGGAGGTAAGTACCCCTTTGCTTTCCATTACAGTCACATTTAGCAAGCAGAGTGTTAGACATGGATCCAGTGATACACCACAGAAGCCTTCAAGGCAGCATTGGTCTAAGTAGAGATTCCAATAGGAGTCAAGGGTGGCATGATGATCCAAAAGATGGAGGGTATACATTCTGAACTACCTCTTCAGACAGAACAATGCTGAGTTATTCTACATAACCCAAAACAGCCGACCTTTCAACAACCTTTATTCACTATAGGGAACAATATTCTTTGAAATTACTCATCAATTACAGCTATGAATCCTGCCTCTCACCTTATATTCCCATCCCACCCACCCCTACGGTCTGCCCCACTCCATCACCAGCCAGCTTCAGACCTTCATTATTTCTCACCTGCACCACTGCAATGCTTTCCTAATTGGTCTGCCTGACTTCAGTCTCTCCTCTTTCTACTCCAGCCTTCATATTCCAAGAATACTCTCTTCCTAATGCCATTTTGTACTGCCTGCATGAGAAAAAATCTTAAGATATACATTCAGTACTCTGCACAGCATGGTCCCAACTTACCCCATCCAGCCTTACTTTACTCACTTTTGTGCCTCCTGTGATTTAACCAAACTGACCTTTTCCCTATCCTTTAAATGATCTCCATGATTTCCCACTTCCATATGCTTACTTGCATTCTTCTTTCTACCTAACTTGTTCTTCTCCACCATCTCTGCTCCTTTGAAGATTAGGTCAAATGTAGCCTTCTCAAGTGAATCTGATTCTCCAGCTCTTTTTATTTCCTCATGTTTTCATTCTTGTAGCCCTTTATCCTTCTTCTTTGCTGACATTTTCTCATTCCCCATTTTATTACAGTTATGTATGAGTACATACCAGGACCACAAAATACAACCAAAGAAATCCTAGTTTGCCTGTCTTTCCATCCTATAGTAGTTAAATATAATATTGTTCAATTTAAGAGAATCCTACATTGGGAATCAAGAAACTCATTCATTCATTTATTTATCTATATTCATTCTTTCTGTAAACATTTGTTAAGTACTAATACTTAAGTACTAATTCCATTTATTGTGCTAAGTGGTCCTGAGGATATCTAAAAATAATGAAGGATTCACTGCTCTCAAGGGGCTTATAACTCCCTGGGAGAAAAACATAGGAAAATATAAATAATATTAAAATATACCTTAATATTATTTATTAGAGATTAGGAAAGAGAATAGAGGTGGATCCATAGAATATGTTAATTCAGAACTCTTAGTATTTAATATAGTTAAAAGTTTAATATTCAATGTAAAATAAGTTTAAATATGTATTATAATAGATTTAAGAAGTAATTTGAAAGGGGCTAACCACTGAGGGGATCAGGCTAGGATTCCTACAGGGTGTAGTCCTTAAGTAGAACTTTGAAGAGAGCTAAGAATTCTAAGAGGTAGACTTGAGGAGGAAAAGGATTTTAGAGCTATCTTCTGGGATAAGAGCCAGTACCTGAAGATGAAATGGTTTGTATGGAAATAATACTTTAGCCAGTATGACCTTGGGCAAGTCACTGGTGCCTTTCTGGGCCTGCGTTTTTTTCATCTGAAGAATTTAGTCTGAGAGATCTCTAAGTTCCCTGTCATCTTTTAATCCTATGTGTATGTGAATGTATAGGATGTGTGTTTGTGTGTGTGAATGTGTGTGTTTATTTCTGGACCTTCTGATGTCCTAAAGGATCTATCAGCTTTCTATATAGGCAAAGTTTTTCATAAAGTTTAATTTTTTTCTCTAAGCTATGTTATATTTTGAATTTCTAGTCAATGTGGAAGTGTACTGACATTGTTGCCTAAAGTGTGGTTGCTTGAATGAAAATTGGTTAACTTCATGGTTTCTAAAAATATCCAATATCCAGCAAACCAAGAAATCACCAGTGAGTACCTGAGAGGCTGGCAACCCAGGGAGCTTGGTGTCAAGGTGATCCCAGGGACAACATTGTCTTGACACCCATGTAAAATCTGTTCACGCTCTAAACTTGAGTCAAATGTGATTGTTTCATGAGACTCTGAAGCAATGCTGTTAATAGTCCCCAACCTCCCTTTTGGCCCTTGAACATTCCTGATCCAGATCAAGAGTCTATAATTCCTTCCTGGGGGTTATTCCATTGTTCAGAGCAGATTAACAACACAGACACCAACTTGTAAAACCATAAAATATTTGCAGTTCTTTTGAAGACAGCAGCCGGAAAGTGTGCAGCCTGCTGGGTTGGGTCTTACTCTGTGTGTGTGTGTGTGTGTGTGAGTGTGTGTGTGTGTGTGTGCGCGCACAAAATCTAAAGTAAAGTATGTAGTGGGCCCCAGCTACCCTGCTGGAGATGAGATGGAATGTGGCCTCCAGAAGCTGAGTAGTTTAAAACTTTTGGGAAGCCTAGAAACAGTTACAAAGGCCAAAGTGAAAGAAATACCCCTCAGCCTTTTAAGGAGCAAATGGTGTTAGCCAAGCCAAGTGAAACCAGGGATATCTGGCCCCGTTCTCTGTCCCCAACTTGGGTGCCATGCACTATACAAACTTAAGGTGAATTCTGGTCAAATTTTGTATGCTCAGAATATGGGCTTCTGAGGGAAGTGTTCAAAAAGCTCACATATCTTCCTAAATATTAGGGAGGTATGGTCAGACAGGTGGTATCAGAACCCAAAGAGAGAGAGAGAGAGACAGACAGACAGACAGACAGACAGACAGAGACAGAGACAGAGAGACAGAGAGACAGAGAGAGAGAGCAGACTCATAATAACACTGAGATGGGAGAGCATCCATCTGGGGAGTGGGGTCAGAAGAAACAAATATTTCAGTGAGGTCACAAAGGATGAGAACTCAGAAAAAAAACTGTCCAATTTATCAATTAAATGATAGCTTAAGAGAGAGGAGTTTCATTTGAGTGATGAGGTTGGAAGTCATATTCTATGGTATTACATTGGGAAACAATGAATTCCTCTTAATTAGTATGTTCAAGCAAGCTCTCTCAAACCCTTGTGTCAGAAATATAATGATAAGAGCCATAACAATAACAACAATCCCCATTTGCATAGTGTTTTAAGGTTTGCCAAACACTTTACATATATTATTTTCTCATATGTAGACAGGATTCATCTATTGAGCATTATGCAGGAGTTAGACCATCTAGATCTGAATTAGTATAGTTACTAAATCCCTTAAAATGGTCATAATATTCAAATTCTTACTGCATATTCCCATTGGTCTGGAGCCAATTGCCATATTTTACATAATTATAACTTAGAATACTATGAATTTGATTACATGTGACAGTTTATAGGAGTCAGTATTACTGCTGATTGGGACCTAGCTATATTAGATAAATACTGGGCCATAGTCAGTAAAGACCTCACTTCATAATCAATACTTTTATTCAGGTCCTTCTCCTAATACTGCCTGTGTGACCCTGGGCAAGTCACTTAATCTTTGAGTATTCCATGCAACTCGCTAAAACCAGAAATTGAAGAACAATTGTAGATATGCATTACTAGACTTAATTTCCTTCCTGCAATTTCCCTTTGCCCATAAAATCATGGGTCTAGTCTAAAAAAGAAATAAAAGCAGGAATACCACTAAATTATTATGAGCCTAAAATGTGATAATGTATGTAAAATATTTTGTAAATATTGTGATATTTAAATAAAAGTTATCATTAATTTTATGTTGCTATTAACACTCTTCCTAAGCATAGGACTGGAAGTCAGGAAGTCTCATCTTTCCGAGTTCAAATCTGGTTTCAGACACTTGCTAGCTATGTGACCCTGGGCAAGTCACTTAACCCTGTTTGCCTCAGTTCCTCATCTGTAAAATGAGCTGGAGAACGACATGGCAAACCACACCAGTATCTTTTCCAATAAAATTCTAAATGGGGTTATGAAGAGTCAGACATGACTGAAACAACTGAACGACAACAAAAATGAAAAGGACAGAATTTGGCACAAGTTTCTAAATGTGGTTTGGCTAGGGCAGGGTACTGTTAGGATCTTACATCCCATGTTTTGGTCACCATGACTCCAAGGTGAATCCCCAAATCCGAGCCTTTCAAAGTGATCTCAAAGGACATCTAGAGAAAGACATGGTACAGTGCAAAGTTCAATCAATTTAGATTCAGGACTCCTATGTTCATTCCTTGGCTCTGCTTCTGACTAAGTACATGACCCTGGGCAAGCCAGTCAGAATTTTTGAGGCTGAGTGTCCTCTTGTGTAAAATATGGATAATAATAAATTTACTATGCACTTCACAGACACATTGTGAAAGGAAAAAAAAAGTTTTGCTAATCTTAAAGTATTATAGATTTGTAAATTACCACCACCACCATCACTACTACTACTACTACTACTACAACTGCAATATAACTATCAAAACTCTTCTTTAGATTGAGAGAATGTCTAAGATCCATTCTAATGCTGTCATTCCTTTGTGGCATTACTTATTATGTTCCGGACACATGGGAATTACGTTGGGTCATTTCAAAATGGCGCCTAGACCCATTTCTTTAGATTTCCTTATGTCTCCAGAACGCTTTCTTTCTCTAGATTGCCTTAATTTAGCCTGATTTGGTTCCCCAGATTCATACTGTATTCTCCCCCATCTCTTATGATAAATCTCATTCAATTTCCCGAGGAGGGTGGCAAGCTTTATTGCTTAACAAACATTTCATCTGCTCGGCCATAATTTATATCTGAATGGGTTTATTGTAGACATTGCATTTCATTCATTGTGCAGTTAATTCTATAACGTGCTGCCCGTTTTCTGTGTGGCTGCTCTGCCATTATGTGCTTCTAGTACAATTGAATCTTCCCCTCGCCGTTTCACCGAATGGTTTATGAATATGTAATACAAACTGTGTTAACAAGGCAAATATACTTCATTTCTTTTATGACTATTTCCAGTCTGGGGTGGGAAAGAGCCAGAGTAAGAGTGTTTCTCACTTAGGCCGTGCGGTCTTCCTAGAGAAATGATCTCTTCCATACAAGTTCCCTTCTTCAGGGACACAGGGTTGTCTCTTAGAGAGCTGTGTAATATCACACGGTTCTATGGGAAATGAGCCCTCAGGCGACCTCCCATGGATTCAATTATCATTTATACACAACTGACACACCGTTCAGCTTGTCTACCCCCGAGCTGACTGTCCTGGTTCAGCCCTGCATAGCATGCTGCCTACAAAATAGGGTGGATTGGATGTCCTGCCAACAACTTGAGATAAACACAGCAATGAAGAAAAGATGTCTCTTTTCCATTCAAGATCTGTTTTCTCTGTCTCTCTCCCTTCATTGCTTTCATCTCAGAGGTCAGTGAAATCATCTTGTCCTTACAACAGGACTTCTATGCTGGATTTTAATGGGGCAGGTGAGGAAGTGTCTCAATTTAAGCAAGACAATTGACAACACATCTAATGATATACTTATGCACCTGGTGATAAAAGATCATTGAGTTAGAGTTGAATTGGGTCTTATAAGACATCTTGTCCAGCCGCCTCATTTTACAGGTGAGGAAGTTGAGGCTCAGAGATTTTAAATGATGTGGCCAAGATGGAGAAATGAGAATCAGATAAAAAACCTAAGTGTATTTGGAAATCACTAAATGACTAGAATAAAAAAGAAACCATAAAAAATCATAGAATCTGAGTTGAAAGGGACCCAGCAATCATTTGGTCTAATTCATATACTGAAGGAATCCCCACATCATACCATGTGCCAAATAAGTAACTGTCCAACTTTTGCTTGATCACATGAGATGATGAATGAGTAAAGGCCACCAGGAACACACCCTTGGGTCTATGCTTTTACATATATGTGTGTATGTATATATCTATGTTTATATATGTATATACATATGTGCACACATGTGTGTATGTGTACATGTGTATATACATAATACATATACACACATGTATATGCTCATATGGGTAGATAGAAAGATAGATAGATAGATAGATAGATAGATAGATAGATAGATAGATAGA
>NW_027185771.1:35862686-35869107 GCF_028583685.1 Petaurus breviceps papuanus
AGATAGATAGATAGATAGATAGATAGATAGATAGATAGATAGATAGATAGATAGATTAAGGATTTGGATAAAGGAAAATGTGCTATACTTATCACTTTTGCAGATGACACAATACTAGGATAGAAAGGTAATGTTTAAAAACATACTTGAATCCCAAAAGATCCTGACCTGCTAGAGAAATAATTTCAATTTCATAAGATGAAACTGAATAAAGCATATTTAAATGATGCTTTTGGCTTCCAATAATCAACTGTACTAGTACAGGACGGACCAATCAATGACTATACAACAGTTCATATGAAGAAGACCTGGAGGTGGGGAGCAGGGAATGGAGGAGATGGTGTTAGTGAACTATAAACTCGACATGAGTTAACAGTTTGCCATGACAATCCAAATATGGATGCTATCTTAGACATCATTAAGAGACACCTTTCATGAGAGAGGTGACTTTCTCGTTTTATTGTGTCTTTGTCCGATCACTGCTTGAGAACTATGTTCAGGTTTGAACATTCACATTTAAGGAAGGACTTCAACAAACTATTGCTTATCCATAGGTAGAAGAATGTCTGAAGACACAGTCACATGAGGGTGTATTGAAGGAAATGTGGGTGTTTATGTAGGAGAAGACTAGGGGTGGAGAAGGAATGGGGTAATTGTCTTCAAGCATTTAAATGACTACCACAAGAAAGGTTAGACTTGTTTTGAAACTAAGAACAATATAGGGGGGGGGGAGTAGGGATTGAAAGGAGGCAAATTTCCACTCTTTTTAAGACCAGGACCAAGTATCAAATCAGATCAATGTATTATAAAGGATATTGAGATTATGGAAAGGAATGTCAATTAATACAATGGCAGTACCTGAGTACTATAGTCCTTGCTGGGGAAGCAAAATTTAATCCTAAACCGACACTACATTAACCCAGAATTCTGCCTAGGAATTCATGGAGCATTAGGGTCAAATGATTGTAGATTTAGAGCTGAAAAGGGCCTTGGTGTCACCTTGGGGTCACCTATTGAAACTCCTTTTAGAAATGAAGAAACTAGGCCTCAAGGCTTCAAGGTTACATAAGAACCTAGTAGCTGAGGCAGGATTTGAGAACAGATCTTCCTCCTCCTCCCAAATAACTGATTTTCACACAGTACCATGTTGCATCTCAAAGGTCCTGACATTACCCCTAGTAAACTTCTCTTGGCTCTTCTCTGCTGGGATTACACTTATATAATTGGCAAGCAAATATAGAGTGCATAAAGTAGGCTTTTCTGGACTGTGGGATCTTTATGGCATTCCTCTGAAGACAATTTTCCTGTGACTTTCTCTCTGGGTACAGTGGATATAAGGGATGTTATATTTTAAATAATAGTCCAGGTAATGTGCACAGAGGGAATGCTGGCTCAAATGAGCTTTTCTATTTTTATGTAGAATGTAATCACTTTGTTTCATGATGATGGAGGTTCCATTACTGTTATTAAAGCATTTATTATTCTAAGGGGGATACTGCTCTTTGGTGGTACGTGCTCACATGCCAGTGATGGTGTCAGCGGAATCCTTGTCCCCACAGAAGGAGCTCTGGAAGCCACCAGAAGATACTCATGGATGTTTGGCCTGGGGTTGATGGGGGGTGTTCAGTTAGGAGTACCTGCTATAAGCATCAGGGACCCCAGGAAAATCAGAGAATGGAAGGAGGAACTGTGGGTATGGATAGAACCATGTAAAGAGGCCAGAACTGGACTTGGTTCAGATTTCTCCTGGTCTTTTCACCAGAGCCGGGGACAGCCCTGGCCAGCGACTTTTTCTTAGGAAAAAAAAATCTACCTCCACCCACTCTAGACCATATTTGCTTTTGACAGTCAATTTGAGAAGACAATAAGCATTTATTAAATGCTAATAATAATAATAATAATTAAATGTTTACTTGTCAGGTAGGCTGCCCCGGGTATACAAATGCATGCAAAATGAAATGTAGTCAGCCCCTGCCATCAAGGAGTTTCCAAGCTGAAAAGGGGATGGGGAAGTCTGGAGTAGCACAGCCTGATGAGAAATGAAGCAATGGCTCATCTGGGCACCCTCTTTAATGAAGCTTCTGGGAGGAGCCATTCAATCAGGGGAGGATTCCCAGGCCAGTGGGGGCAGGCCCATTGTCCCAACTCTGTAGACTGATTTTTAGTGGTTTAGACTATGCTTGATACCAAGTCTGGCCACAGCTTTACTCAGTCAGTCTACACATCCAAGGACCATATAGAGTCTGAGATGCTGTGGCATGTATAGGCAACCTTAAGGAGTGAAAATGGCACTGGAACTTTAAGAGAATTATAGCAGGGTCAACAGGACAGAGTGACTCTAGCTGAACCAAACTGGCTAAGCGTCTTGGCCTTTCTGTACTACAATGCCCTCCTCTCTCTGGTGAGGAATAATATCATAGAACTAGAGGTAGAAAGGCCCACAGGAACCATCTACACCAATCCATTATTTTGTAGAAGAGAAAACGGAAGCCCAGGTTGTTTAAGCAACTTGTCCAGAGTATGTGAACTCCAGCTAAGGACCTCAAGGGATGTTGTAAGGAAGGTATTTTGTAAAACTTACATCACCATAGAAATGGGAGTTATTTTCATCTAGTTGATAGCATTCCATTTGATAGGGGAGGTTGTCGTTGTTGTTGCTGATCTGTGGATCCTTCATTCTCTAAGAGGACCAATGACATCAGGAAGGTGATGTCTTGACTTGCAAGTGAATTGTATTTAAGTGAGGCAGGTCTGTGAAAAGTCACCACCCTCACTCTCTCCTCCAAAATCACTTGGGTACAGACAGAAATCAAAGTGACTGACAATGGCTAGATAGGGGAGGAAACCAAAGGCAAGAGAAATAAAACAATTGGCTCAGGCCACACAAAGAATCAACTGTAGAATTGTGGCTAGAACTCAAGTCTGAATCAGTCTAGTCCTCTGCAAGGCATCATGTTGCCTGATGGAGGTCTATGTAGTAAAATAAAAATGGGATTGCTAATGGTTTCCTCAGTTGCTCTCCTGGCTTTATTCTGATAACCTGTAGTTGTAGAATTCTGGGATCTCATAGTTGGAAGGTACCTCAAAAGGCACTTAGCTAGTCCAACTAGCATCTCAATAGAAATACTTCCTACAATATCCTTCCAAACTCTACTTGAAGACCTTTACTGATAGAGAGCTCATTCCATTGGAAGGCAGTAAGTTTTATGGCTGGCCTAATTTGTTGGCCTTCTTTTTCACAGAGAAAATTATCCTTTACCAAAGTCAAATTGAGAATCCCACAGTTTCCTAACTTTGGAATACCCACGGTGGCTGTGACATCTAAAAAAAAAAGTATGCTAATCAATAGAAGACTTTAGAAACTTACCAGTGAAGAGGAAAAGCAGGGTCAGGGTAGTAGAGAAGACCCCAAAGAAAAATTTGTGTATATTTGAAACAATATTTATAAAATGCTTAGAACAGTGTCTAATTCATTACAAAAACTATATAAATGTTAGTTATTATTATCCTTATGTCTGTGTTTGGCATCAGGGTTATCTCCTGGAGATGTCAGTTCACATACTAGTTGAGTAGGAAAAACATTCAATCAATCAGCACACATTGGTTATGTGTCTACTATGTGTCAGACAGTGTTCAAAGGTTGGAATTTAAAGAGACAAAGACAGTTGCTACCCTCAAGAAGCTTAAAATTAGTGGATTCACAGAAGTAAGTAGAAAATGCTTCTATACTATTCTCGTCACCCCTTCACCAAGGATTAATTGGATCCCTGCTATGCACAGATTAATCTCATAGATTTTACAGATTCTGCAGAGTCTTAACTAGGTCAGATAGACTCCGACTTTATTTGGGGTGTTTGGGGGAGAGAGGGAAAAGAATGTTTCCTTTCTCTTTCTGGTCCTCTGGTTCACTGTCTTGCTATTGTTCAATAATTTCAGTTGTGTCTGACTCTTTATGGCCCCATTTAGGGTTTTCTTGACAAAGACACTGTATTGGCTTGCCATTTCCTTCTCCAGTTCATTTTACAGATGAGAAAACTGAGTCAAAAAGGGTTAAGTGACTTATACACCTAGTAAGTGTTTGAGGTTGAATTCAAATTCAGGTCTTCCTGACTCCAGGGCCAGTGCCCTAGCCACTGCATCACTTAACTGCCTCAGCCTGCTGCTTAACCATTCCCAAGTGATATGATTAATTGGGTCACAGGGCAAAAGGGGGCCATATGCACAGCTTAGTGACTTTTATTTTTAAACTTTATTTACAAATTCCTTCCCAGAATATTTGGGTCAATTCACAGACCCGCCAACATGGCATCATGGTGCCTACCATCCCACAGTTCATCCAGCGATGACCATTTTCCTGCTTTGCCATCCATGCCATCTCAGAAGCATGAAATAAAGCCTCGGGTGATGAACTAGAGCTGCCAAATGAAACATGAATTTTCCATTGTGGTCAGTGCATCAGGGTGTTTTGTTTGAGTCTACCTATTTGTTACAAGGAAGAGCTTCTAACTTGGGATGGGAGAAGATGAGTAGTTGGATGGTAATTGGAAAGTGAAAGAAGAAAAAAAAGAGAATCAGTAAATATTAAATAATTCACAGAAGTGAACAGAAGGAAGTTTGGCGAGGACACAGACAAGCAGGGAAGTGTGACTACATTGTAAAACTGATATTTACTTTAAAATCTATATGTAACAGACAGTCAGAGTTTCAAGTATTATTTCCTTTTTTGTCCTTTGTTGTATATTGAAATATTTGTATTTGCCGATATTTATTAAATTCATAATCAACAAGAAAATTCATATTAGAAATAAAGATTATCATCATTCCAACCCATAGGGGCCATAATTCTTTCTGGCTCCTTTGTGTGTGAAATGGGAGAAAGGAGAGAGAAGTAATCCTCCCATAGCAGACATGGGCCTAATATGATTCACCAGTTCTTGATCTGAGTAGCAGAGGGCATATTTTTATGACATAATTATACTTGCAAACTTCAGTTATCTGTGATTTTATCAGGTCTCAATCCTCCATCCACCAAGGTTGTAATTCCTCTACAATATTATAACAATAACAACAACCAAGACTGTATTGGCTTCATAGTCATAGTCTGGGATCAAATTTTGGACTACCTGTACGTCCTTGGCCAAGCCAGTTAACTTCTTTCTGCAGGACTAAATTTCCTCATTTCAATTGCCTTGATGGAAAATAGGAAGGTTGGATTAGACCAACTCTAAGGATACTGCCAGAATCTATAACCTTATGGTCTTTCTTTTGGGTTGCATAGTGAAGAGAGGACTAAACTTGGAGTCAGGAAGACCTGAATTTGAATCCTGCCTCATATCCTTGCTAGATGGATTATCCTGATAATTTTTCCCCATATTCCTCATCAATGAAGTGGGAAAAATTATAACACCTCAAAAGGTTGTGGTATGTGGTAAGGACTAAATGAGATAATTTATGTAAAGCTTTTCACAAACTTTCAGGTAGTTAATAAATCTCAGTTATTAGCTATGCTACAATGATAACAGTCTTTTCCCCCTTCTCCTGCTGAGTACATACCCAACAGGGAGCTAGAATCAGGATCAGGGGTGTCTATTAGTGACTGATGTTTTCCTTAAATGTGAGAGTTTCTTCTACTCCAAAGGGCAGAACCAAGTGATGTATCATATTGCCAATGTCAATTTTAATGTAAGAAGTCACATAAGAAATTGAGGTAGCTTCTGTTGTCTCATTTATTATTGGAAGTCCCAAATGTATAAACTCTTTTGTTCCATGAAGATTGGCACCGTCACTATTGGAAATAAGGCTTAGAGGATAAAAATGAGCTGATATAACGGAAGGAATTCTAACTGTTCAGAGTTAACACCTGACTTAGAACCTTAGCTCTGAGTTCACCTGGACCAAGTTAACAATATATAAATAAAATAAACATTTGTTAAGCATTGACTATGCAAAGTGCTAAGGTACAGATAAGAAAAAGTAAGAGAGTTCTTGAGTTTTCAATCTAATGAGGGAAGATAAGATACACAAGGAAGCTAAAAAGCAGGTGGTGAGGGAAGCAGAGAATACCTGTTATGGGGGCATGACTCCACCATGATGACAGAGTGAAGACTAAGTAGAGCTGCTGGTAGGAAATGAAGGGTTGGCTATGCTTATGAGACTTCTTTAAATGTAGGCTTTCAGAGGAGTTTTTGCTTTGCCTTCCCTTCCTAATAAGAAGATTATTTAATCTTTAGGGGTGTATCATTAGCACCAAACAATAAAGTCCAAGTTGACCTTGGGTCAGCCTAGCATGACTCATGCCTTCCACAGCCACTGGAGCTTTGATTACTACTTTCTGAAGTAGTTTCTCCAACTTTTCTATAAAGCTGTAGGTTCGTTCTCTCTCTCTCTCTCTCTCTCTCTCTCTCTCTCTCTCTCTCTCTCT